>NC_056475.1:344351-356341 GCF_008729295.1 Plectropomus leopardus | reverse complement strand
GAGGAGAGGAGAGAGGGGAGGAGGAGGAGAGAGGAGGAGAGAGGGGAGGAGAGGAGAGGAGAGAGGAGGAGAAAGGAGGAGACAGTCATTAAATTACAGGTAAACAATCGTGACTGAAGGAAAGGAGTCATATGACTGAGGGGAGGAGTTGTGTTGCTGAGGGGCGGAGTCATGTGACCTACATCATAAGCTCCTGCTTTGATCTGCTGGTAGAGACGATGTTGATCTTCATCCCAGAACGGAGGATAACCGACCAATAAGATGTAGAGAATCACACCTGAGAGACAAAGAGACACACCTGAGAGACAGATTCACCTGAAAGACAGAGAGACACACCTGAGAGACAGACTCATTTAAAAGACACACCTGAGAGACACGCACATCTGAGAGACACACACATCTGAGAGACAAATAGACACACCTGAGAGACAGACTAACCTTAGTGACAAAGAGACACACCTGAGAGACAGACTAACCTTAGTGACAAAGAGACACACCTGAGAGACAGACTAACCTGAGTGACAAAGAGACACACCTGAGAGACAGACTCACCTGGGAGACAAAGAGACACACCTGAGTGACAGACTCACCTGAGAGACAAAGAGACACACCTGAGACACACACACACCTGAGAGACAAAGAGACACATCTGATTGACAGACCCAACCGAGACAAAGAGACACACTTGAGAGACAAAGAGACACACCTGAGAGAGACAGACACACCTGAGAGACAGACAGAGACACCTGAGAGAGGACACAAGGACACATAGAGAGCAGTAGTGGGATCTGACCACAGGCCCAGAGGTCGACCGCTTTGCCGTACGGATCCTTCCTGAGGACCTCTGGGGACAGGTAACCAGGAGTCCCCGCAAACCCTGTAAACACACACAGAGTTATTCAACGAAAAACAAAATAAAACATAAAAAATTTTGTTACACAATAAAGTACAATAAGATCAATGTGAAAACAACATATGACACGGACTGGGGGGGGGGGGGGGGGTCTGGGAACATCAGGCTGACAACCCTCTCGGGTAGTTTGCCCCGGGGCCAACCCAGAAAACACCAGGAGGGATCATAGATCTCATGTGGTCTGGGAACAACTTGGGGTCCAACAGGAGGACCTGGAAAGTGTAACTGAGCACAGGGACAGCTGGAGTGCACTGCTCAGCCTGCTGCCCAGTAAGAACTGGCCCCGGATAAAAGGATGTGAATGGATAGAGATTTTAAAAATGTTAAAATAAAAAAGCAAAATGTAATGAAACAGAATGGAAAGAAAGAAATGTAAATAAAGCCAAATAAATTAAACTCATAGAGGGTGTCTTTCAAAGTAAAAGTAAAGACACAGACTGTTTAATCACAGTGGTACCAGTAGTAATAATACTGCAGTACTACTACAGTTTTAATGAGGATGTACCAAACCAGGCCTGCTGGTCTCCCTCCACCTCGATGGCGAGGCCGAAGTCCGCCAGTTTCACCGCCGCTCCTTTTGACTTTGAGGCCAGCAGCAGGTTCTCTGGCTGGACACACAGAGGAGAAGCTAACATGCTAACTCTGCCCAATGGTTTACATGAGAGAGGCTAATGTGCTAACTCTGCCCAATGGTTTACATGAGAGAGGCTAATGTGCTAACTCTGCACAATGATTTACATGAGAGAGGCTAACGTGCTAACTCTGCCCATTGGTTTACATGACAGAGGCTAATATGCTCTCTGGAATAAGTTTTTCTCCAAAAAACAATCATAGTGACAGGTAGATGGACAGGTACCTTCAGGTCTCGGTGGACCACGCCCATCTGATGACAATGTAGCACCGCCTCCAAAATCTGCTGGATACAGTGACTGTCGACAGAGAAACAGAGGTCAGAGGTCATGTATCCCGTCGTCCGTGTTACACTCACTAGTGTGAGTTTCCTACCTGGCATCAGCTTCACTGTAATATTCTCTGGCTACGATATCTTCAAATAACTCTCCACCTGTCACCCTGAGAGAGAACGAACACCACGGACACTTTGTAAACACAAAATATTACAAATATCATCACACGTATGTAGAATAAAGCTTCATAGAACAGCGCAGTGCAGCACTCACAGGTCAAAGATGAGGTAATGATGCGCCTCCTCTGAGATGCTGTCGTGTAGCCGAACTGAAAGAAAGAAACGACGTGATGAAGACGTGCAGCCGACACGTTGTAACACGCCACAACGACACGCAGCCAACAAGTTACAACACACCACAATGACACGCAGCCAACAAGTTACAACACGCCACAACAACATGCAGCCAACACGTTACAACACGTCACAACGACACGCAGTCAACAAGTTACAACACGCCACAATGACATGCAGAAAACACGTTACAACACGCCACAACAACAGGCAGCCAACACGTTACAACACGCCACAACAACAGACAGCCAACACGTTACAGCACGCCACAATAACATGCAGCCAACACGTTACAACACGCCACAATGACACACCGCCAACACGTTACAACACGCCACAATGACACGCAGCCAACACGTTACAACACGCCACAGTGACACGCAGCCAACACGTTACAACACGCCACAGTGACACGCAGCCAACACGTTACAACACGCCACAATGACACGCAGCCAACACATTACAACACGCCACAATGACACGCAGCCAACATGTCAACAACAACAGCCAACACAACACAACATCATGTCACAACAACATGTAGCCAACACATCACAACACACTGTCATGTCATGACAACATGCCAAAAAACACGCAGCCAACATGTCACGGCAACATGACTCAACAACATAAAGCCAACACGTTACAACATGCCACAACAACATGCAGCTAACACGTCACAACAGCACAACACGTCATGTTACAATAAGAAACAACAACATGCAGCCAACAAGTCACAACGACACGTCACAACGACACATGGCTCATGGCTTTCGCATTTTGATGGCAGAGTACTAGAACACATTTACCATGTCCCGCCTACAACATGTGCTGTATTCTACCTGTACTACAGGTACTCTGCACTATTATTACAACCCCTGATGTAATACAGAAATACAGTATTTTTGTTCCTGTCTGTCCTTATAGAATAGAAGAATATCTTAAATATTTTTATTGGTTTATGTGCTGATATTATGTTTATTTATTATTATTTATTATCTTTTGTGTTTTTTGTGCTCTCATGTATGTTTGCGTTCCTGTTTGTCTGACTTATTTTGTACATATTTTTTGTTAAATAAAACAACAACATGTTGTTTTATTAAGAGGACATTAGACTGAAGCTGGCACTCCTGCAGTTTTTCAGCATTTGGTGTTTCTACTTTTCTGCAGTAAAATGTCTGAATACTTGAAGTCTGTAGACGTCTGAGTGTTTGTCTGTTTCTGCTCTGAATGTGGAAACTCTGCATATATTGTATAATAGGATATATAACTGCTGCCCACACACACACACACACACACACACACACACAAATCCAATCCCACTGCTGTACTGTGTAGGAGTGTTTCGAGAGAAAAACCTGATTATTTCTTTCTGAGTGCTTTCACACAGGTGTGTGTGTGTGTGTGTGTAGGAGGAGAGAGGGTTTTGATGCCTTCACCTAAGGACACTGTTGCCTAGCAACACACACACACACACACACACACACACACACACACACACAGTTATGTAACAGCCCTCAGTATCTGCGGAGCATCACCTGCCCACACAGAGCTCTCATTGGACGCTGGGTTCAGCTGCAGCCTCCTGATTGGCTGGCTGGGCCCACGTGAGGTCACATTTGAACATCAGACTGATTCACTTTAATCAAACACAGTTTGTTTTCTGTCTGAGGAACAAACTGTGTTTGATTTCACAGAAACCAAAGTGTCAGACAGAAACTGGCTGCAGCTTCTTCATCAAACCTCCTGATGTGATGCAACGCTCTGACACCTGCCGCCTGTTCGGCGTCCTCTGATCAGGACGCTCGTTAAACTCAAACGCTCAGCTGACTGGATCCGCTATGACATTCACCAACACTCTGAACAACAACTCGCCGCCTCACATCTCCGTGTCTCAGCCAAAAAGATGCAACTGAACACATCGCAAACACTACAGCCAACAGCCAACCAGCATGTCCGTTGTGTGCCAGCAGTCAGACAGTTAATTACTACAATTACATTACTACAATAACGTTAGCTACATTAGTCCAATAACATTAGCTACATTACTACAATAACGTTAGCTACATTACTACAATGACGTTAGCTACATTAGTCCAATAATGTTAGCTACATTACTACAATGACGTTAGCTACATTAGTCCAATAACGTTAGCTACATTACTACAATAACGTTAGCTACATTAGTCCAATAACGTTAGCTACATTACTACAATGACGTTAGCTACATTAGTCCAATAACGTTAGCTACATTACTCCAATGACGTTAGCTACATTAGTCCAATAACGTTAGCTACATTACTACAATAACGTTAGCTACATTAGTCCAATAACGTTAGCTACATTACTACAATGACGTTAGCTACATTAAGTCCAATAACGTTAGCTACATTACTCCAATGACGTTAGCTACATTAGTCCAATAACGTTAGCTACATTACTACAATAACGTTAGCTACATTAGTCCAATAATGTTAGCTACATTACTCCAATGACGTTAGCTACATTAGTCCAATAACGTTAGCTACATTACTACAATAACGTTAGCTACATTAGTCCAATAACGTTAGCTACATTACTACAATAACGTTAGCTACATTACTACAATAACGTTAGCTACATTAGTCCAATAATGTTAGCTACATTAGTCCAATAACGTTAGCTACATTACTACAATAACGTTAGCTACATTACTCCAATGACGTTAGCTACATTACTACAATAACGTTAGCTACATTAGTCCAATAACGTTAGCTACATTACTACAATGACGTTAGCTACATTAGTCCAATAACGTTAGCTACATTACTACAATGACGTTAGCTACATTAGTCCAATAACGTTAGCTACATTACTACAATAACGTTAGCTACATTAGTCCAATAACGTTAGCTACATTACTCCAATGACGTTAGCTACATTAGTCCAATAACGTTAGCTACATTACTACAATAACGTTAGCTACATTAGTCCAATAACGTTAGCTACATTACTACAATAACGTTAGCTACATTAGTCCAATAACGTTAGCTACATTACTACAATAACGTTAGCTACATTACTACAATAACGTTAGCTACATTAGTCCAATAATGTTAGCTACATTACTCCAATGACGTTAGCTACATTAGTCCAATAACGTTAGCTACATTACTACAATAACGTTAGCTACATTACTCCATTAACATTAGCTACATACTCCAATGAAGTTAGCTATATTACTCCAATAACGTTAGTTACATTACTCCAATAATGTTAGCAACATTACTCCAATAACATTAGCTACATTACTACAATAACATTAGCTACATTACTCCAAAAACGTTAGCTACATTACTCCATTAACATTAGCTACATACTCAAATGAAGTTAGCTATATTACTCCAATCACGTTAGCTACATTACTCCAATAACATTAGCCACATTACTCCAATCACGTTAGCTACATTACTCCAATCACGTTAGCTACATTACTCCAATAACATTATCTACATTACTTCAATAACATAAACTACATTACTCCATTAACATTAGCTACATTACTCCAATGACATTAACTACATCACTCCAATAACATAGCTACATTACTCCAATAACATTAGCTACATTACTCCAAAAACGTTAGCTACATTGCTCCATTAACATTAGCTACATACCCAATGAAGTTAGCTATATTACTCCAATAACGTTAGTTACATTACTCCAATAATGTTAGCAACATTACTCCAATAACATTAGCTACATTACTCCAATAACATTATCTACATTACTTCAATAACATAAACTACATTACTCCATTAACATTAGCTACATACTCCAATGACATTAACTACATCACTCCAATAACATGAGCTACATTACTCCAATAACATTAGCTACATTACTCCAAAAACGTTAGCTACATTACTCCATTAACATTAGCTACATACTCCAATGAAGTTAGCTATCTTACTCCAATAACGTTAGTTACATTACTCCAATAATGTTAGCAACATTACTCCAATAACATTAGCTACATTACTCCAATAACATTAGCTACATTACTCCAAAAACGTTAGCTACATTACTCCAAAAACGTTAGCAATATTACTCCATTAACATTAGCTACATACTCCAATGAAGTTAGCTATATTACTCCAATCACGTTAGCTACATTACTCTAATCACGTTAGCTACATTACTCCAATCACGTTAGCTACATTACTACAATAACATTAGCTACATTACTCCAATAACATTAGCTACATTACTCCAAAAACGTTAGCTACATTACTCCAAAAACGTTAGCAATATTACTCCATTAACATTAGCTACATACTCCAATGAAGTTAGCTATATTACTCCAATAATGTTAGTTACATCACTCCAATAATGTTAGCAACATTACTCCAATAACATTAGCTACATTACTCCAATAACATTAGCTACATTACTCCAAAAACGTTAGCTACATTACTCCAAAAACGTTAGCTACATTACTCCATTAACATTAGCTACATATCTCAAATGAAGTTAGCTACATTACTCCAATCACGTTAGCTACATTACTCCAATAACATTAGCTACATTACTCCAATAACATTATCTACATTACTTCAATAACATAAACTACATTACTCCATTAACATTAGCTACATACTCCAATGACATTAACGACATCACTCCAATAACATAGCTACATTACTCCAATAACATTAGCTACATTACTCCAAAAACGTTAGCTACATTACTCCATTAACATTAGCTACATACTCCAATGAAGTTAGCTATATTACTCCAATAACGTTAGTTACATTACTCCAATAATGTTAGCAACATAACTCCAATAACATTAGCTACATTACTCCAATAACATTAGCTACATTACTCCAAAAACGTTAGCTACATTACTCCAAAAACGTTAGCAATATTACTCCATTAACATTAGCTACATACTCCAATGAAGTTAGCTATATTACTCCAATCACGTTAGCTACATTACTCTAATCACGTTAGCTTTGTTGTCCCAATGATGTTAGCAACGTTAGCTCAGCAGTGCTAACTTGAACATTTCTTGTTTCCCAGTCAGTTTTTTGTTTTTTCAAAGTTAAAGCTTGTCTGGACTGTTGGAGCAGCTGATCTTTTTCATATCGTCTGAAGTCACGACACATAAAGCATAAAAACTTTTCACTCTGAGCACCGCTGACATTCAAACAGGCCCATACTGCAGATTATCTGACCCCTATGAAGTCCCACAGGTAATGTGTATTATTGAGTACTTTTTACTCTAAGGGGTTTTGTACTTTTACTCAACTACTGCACTTCAGTACACATTCCTGGTACTTTTACTTTACTGAGTATTTCCAAATGGAAATGGAAACGAGTGAGTGAAATAAGTGACAAAGAAACAAGTATTGGACCTCTGACATGTGCTGTGTGTCACTGAGTATTTTTACTGCGTGGAGTTTGTACTTTTCCTGCAGTGAGAGCAGCTGATCAGAGATCAGTGAGGAGTGGGAAAACCTCGTCTCCACGGTGATTACACCTCCTCATCAATTACTAAATACACTCTGGTTGCCATTAGTAACGCCAACACTTCCATAATTTATCATCATTAGCCCATCAACACAGAGCAGTACTGACACAGTAACTGTACACGACAGCAGAGTACTGCGCACAGCATTCTCTGCTGCTGCAGTACACGTACACTGATTCAGCAGCACTTTCTGTTATACTTACAGCAGTGCTTATAGTATAAGTAGGTATCTCTAGTAGTGGGAGTATTATTAACTCGTAGCTATGTTCATGCATGTGTCCTAAATGTAGTCCAGATTGTGTATTTGAGTGTAATCAGTGAGTTTCCAGCTCAGCTCCTACAATAAGTGTCCAACTTTATTACAACATGTTGCAGATGCCAAAGTCAGACAAAATACAAAGAATGGATAAGTGTTTTGTTGGATGTGTGTTTGGTTGGTTGGATGTGTTTTTGGTTAGTTGGACATGTTTTTGGTTGGATGTAGCTTTGGTTGGTTGGATCTGGTTCTGGTTGGTGGGACGCGTGTTTGGTTGGTAGGATGTGTGTTTGGTTGGTTGGATGTGATTGTGATTGGTTATATGTGTGTTTGGTTGAACGTGGTTTTGGTTGGTTGGATGTGTCAGGACCTCATGCTCGAGTTCTTTTAAAGCTCACCCTTGAGTGAAATATTGCTTAATTGCATTCTGTTTATATTTATTTGGATTTTGGCTTATTTAAGTCCCAACTATTTTGGACATTAGGATTCTAGTAACTGTTCTTTATAGTACTTTTAGTGTGTAGTACTTGTAATAGTACTCACCGATGTTTGGGTGCTTCAGTAAACGACAAATTCGAGCTTCCCGGTCCAACTTCTGATGATCTGAAAACACAAACACATCAGTCAGTGGGCCTGCGCCTGCATAGCTCTTTTCTAGTCATTTTGCCTCCAGCTGCCTCCAGCTGCCTCCAGCTGCCTAGAGCTGAGGAAACTCTGGTTCCTGTCGCCAGTAAAGTGAGAGAGCAGGTCAAATCTAGAGTCCCTGCCAGGCGCGCATACGTCAGACATCCCTGTGCTGTGTTTAAAAGGCTCCTCATCTCCGTGCCACATGTTGTAACATAGTTGATTTTTAAATAGCAAAATTTTGCGAATTTTAAAGAAGCAATTTTTCTTTAAAAATCACCAAAAATTACCTCATGTATCAGCCAGAAACTGTAAAAACAGAAACTGTGGCTGGATTTTCACATTTCTGATGGTCCTTGCACACATCATGTGTTATTATACCAGTTTGTGAAACTTAATTTCATGACTTCTCAAACACTTTCAAGTTACAAATAGTTTTCCAAAACTTTTCAAGGCTTGGAAGTTGCTTTTAGCAAATTCCATGACTTTTCCAGGTTTTTCATAACTGTACGGATCCTGACAGTTCGTTCTGATGTGGCGTCTGTCTGATCCCAGCTCAGTGTCTCCTCTGTGCTGGTGTCCAGATCACAGCGTCAGATCTGATCTCAGAGCAGCCGAGCTGCAGCTGATTGGGCAGACGAGCGTCCGGCAGCCAACCGAAAATCTGCTGAGGACTGAGTCCAACTGAGCAGCAGCTCCGAGGAACAAACAGGCCTTCACTCCAACAACATATATACACACACACACACACACACACACACACACACACACACACACACACACACACACTGTATAAATTCTATATACACACTGTGACAGAGATATATTTATATAATAAGAGATGAAAGCAATGAAGGAAGTCCCTCAAAGCAAACGTGACTGAAATGAATCAAAGAGCTGCAGATAACTTCAAAACTTCACAACACACACACACACACACACACACACACACACACACACACACACAGAGAACAAACACAGACGGAGGCAGAGCCTGTTGTTGGTTTAAAGAACATTTGATGCTGTTTGTCTGTCTGATTGTATTAAAGACAATTTCTGTGATTCAGCCTCGTTAACTCGCTCAGAGCTCAGGATGATGATGATGATGATGATGGTAAAGATGACGATGACGAAGAAGATGATGATGATGATGATGACGATGATGAAGATGACGATGAAGAAGATGATGATGATGATGATGAAGATGAAGACGATGATGATGATGATGATGAAGATGAAGACGATGATGATGAAGATGCTGATAAAGATGAAGATGATAAAGATGATGATGATGATGATGATGATGAAGGTGAAGATGATGAAGAGGAAGATGGAGCTGATGAAGATGATTGGTTGTGTAGTTAGAGTCTGGATGTGAACATGAGGAGGAGGTTTGGCATCAACACATTAACTTAATGAGGGTGTGAGAACACTTTCTGTTCTACATTTTTCATAACTGAGAAAGATTATAACTTTGAATTATAATCAGAATTATGATACTTATCATTATATTATTATTATAAGTGGCATGATTTGTTAAATAATTATTATTATAAATAATAATAATAATGTCTAATAAACTGTTGAACTGATCAGACGTTTCTTTTAAATCTTTTTACAATTATTACATTAATCAACAGATTAATCAATAATGCATAATAACATTTATTGATGAGTGTGCAGCTTTGCAACAGAAGATTATGATCATCCCTATTATGGGATGGCATGAGTTGTTTTACTGCAGTGATGTCACACACATTCTTTGTCAACTTTACAAGGTGTTGCTAAGCAACCGAGAGAAATCTCAAAACCAGAATAGAGATCAGATTTTTTTTTTTTTTGGTACAGAAATGGAGATAGAGAGGGAGAGAGAGAGGAGGACAGAAAGACAGAGACAGACAGAGAACGAGACACAGAGAGAGAGAGAGAGACAGACAGAGAGAGGCAGAGTCTGCAGGTAGCTGCATGTTTCTGCAGGTAGCTGCATGTGTGTGCAGGTAGCTGCATGCGTCTGAAGAAAGCTGCATGTTTCTGCAGGTAGCTGCATGTGTCTGAAGAAAGCTGCATGTTTCTGCAGGTAGCTGCATGCGTCAAGGACCCCTATGCCTATTGGACCCTCCAGGACCCTAATGTGGGCAGCTGATTGTCTCTGACCCCTCCTACATTGGACAGAGTGCGTTGGGAACATTCGACTCCAGAAGACGTTTTTCTAACGTCCTTCGTTTTGGAGTCCTGCCTCTTTACAAAACCCCAGAGTGAATTCCTCGTGTGTGAAAACCTTCTCTTGTAGTAAAGTTTGTACTTTCACCAGTTTTATTTCAGCCAACACACTCTGAACAGTGTTCTTCAGGTCCTCACCTCTGGCAGAAAGTTTCTTGGTGTTGATGATCTTGGCTGCGTACTCCTGACCCGACAGCACCTTCACACAGCGCCGCACCACTGAAAACGCTCCCCTGGAAACATAACAGAAGGAACCAATCAGGCGGAGTGACAATAAAAAATGAGATGATGAGCGTTCTGATTTGTGTTGATAAATATGTAAGCAAACAGAAAAAAGGTGAAATCGTTTCTTTGAAGCCCCCCCCCCCCCAAACATGACACAAAAAAACAACAAGGAAATATTTTCTTTAAAAACTGGCAATAATTTTTAAAGAAAAAAAATCGTCCATACGCTTTCGTAAGAAACTGCCAGTTTTCCGCGGTTGCGTGGCTCCATAACTCAGCGGAGTATTTGCTTTTTACCATAGAAACAGAGCAGTTAGAGCAGCAGGCAGCTCTGCAGCAGCGCCGCAGCAACAGCGCTGTCAGTGTGATCACTGCAAACGTGTGAGCTGCAGTTCAGTACCGCGCAAACAATACTACCTCTGCTACTGCAAATATTACTGCTACTATTAATGCTATTGCTAATACTACTGTAAATCTCACAGCTGCCGCTACTGCAAATATTACTACTACAGACAACACTCTGCTACTCAAATATTACTCCTACTGACAACATACAGCTACACAAATATTACTACTAGTGACATCATATTGTTACTGCAAATATTAATACTGAGAACATACCTCTGCTAAGAATATTACTACTATTACCAACAAACTGCTATCGCAAATATTACTACTACTGACAACATACTGCTACTCAAACATTACTACTGACAACAAAGTGCCACTGCAAATATCACTTCCGACGCCATACTGCTACTGCAAATATCACTTCCGACGCCATACTGCTACTGCAAATATCACTTTCGACGCCATACTGCTACTGTAAATATTACTATTGACAACATACTGCTACTGCAAATATAACCGCTGACAACATTCTTCTACTGCAAGTATTATAACTACTGACAACATACTGTTATTACAAATATTACTCCGGGCAACATATTGCTACTGCAAATATTACTACTACTACTGC
>NC_056475.1:334351-339351 GCF_008729295.1 Plectropomus leopardus | reverse complement strand
GAGCTATTTTTGTTTATTCATTTTTTAATCTGACTTTATAAAAACGTTGCAGTGAACTTGCTGAATATGAAGTAGGAAGTTTCAGTTTTGATTAAACATTTGTTAAAGAAATTTAAACAAAGTTTAGTGTTGCAGTTTCCTTTCTTCCAAATTCCAACAGAAAGATTTTAATTTTTAATGTAAATTGATCTTAATTCCAAATATCAGTTATGGATCTCGTGAACTATTGGTATCGGCTTTGACCCTGAAAAAACCACACGGGTCGATCTCCGGGGCGTTGATCATTTGAGGACAGTTAATTAGGAATACTTCTATGAGGTGAAAATTAAACTGCAAATGTTTCAAACGTTCCTCATATTTATCTCCACGTTGTCATTTGTGTTGGAAAGCTGCTCCTCTGAGGGTTTTATTCTTTACGTCTTCTGTGATGGTGAAACGGTCCTGTGAGGCCAGCAGGGGGTGCTGCAGGGCTGATGCGCATTAACAGAATCAGGTTCATGGTTTAGGACGATGCCTGAGGATGTGCTGTTTGGGGTTGAGGTGTACTTGTGTGGAGTCTTCTGGCAGCTCTGCTTTGGAGGTCCCGCTAACTGAACGTGGATCAGGTTTGCAGGTGTACAGGGTCGGGCTCTGGTCTCTGCTGGTCCCTGAAACATGACAAATAAAAACACAAATTCGTCCTGTAGAAAGAGGAGAGATTTATTCATTAAGACCCAGAAACAGGCCACTGATACTCTTTAGTATAGGGTCCGGAGTCCAGAGTCTCAGGTTAAGGGTAGAGAGTCCAAAGTGTTGAGCATAGGGTCAAGAGTCCAGGGTCTCCAGTATAGGGTCCAGAGTCCAGAGTCTTGAGTACAGGGTCCAGAGACCAGGGTCTTTTAGCATCCAGAGTCTTGAGTATAGGATCAAGAGTCTACAGTATGGGGTCCAAAGTTCAACGTCAATACAGTGTCTAGAGTCTTGAGTATAGGATCAAGAGTCTTGAGTACAGGGTCCAGAGTGCAGATTACAGAGGCTAGAATTTAGAGTCTAGAGACCAGAGTCTTGAGGGGTTTTCCTCCCGCTGGAGAGGAGCCTCACAGTTTGAAAGCCTCTGGTCTAGAGAGTCCAGAGTCCATATTCCAGCTGCCAAACACAGGCCGGCCCAGAGCTGAAGGATCCATCAGGTGTCTCTGAGGAAACCCCCAAGGCCCACTGGATCCTGCAGTTCTGACCTTTGACCCTCAGCTGAAGTGTGAAGATGAATGTGAGGATTATTGACACCAGATACTGGTTCTGGTTTTAAGAGTCAAAGTGTGCTGAATGTAAAAAGAAATCCTGCAGATTCCTGCATGATTAACAGTCCTGGGCTGGTTCTGCAGGGTCTTGGACTGGTTCTTCAGGGTCCTGGACTGGTGCTGCAGGGTCCTGGACTGGTTCTGCAGAGTCCCGGGCTGGTCCTGCAGAGTCCTGGGCTGGTCCTGAAGAGTCCTGGGCTGGTCCTGCAGAGTCCTGGGCTGGTCCTGAAGAGTCCTGGGCTGGTCCTGCAGAGTCCTGGGCTGGTCCTGAAGGTTTTTGAAGTGGTTTTAAGAGTTCTGGACTCAATTTTCGGGTCTCTGCGATGAGTCGTTTCACACCGACCATCCATTGGATGACCTCAGTCACATGATCGACCATCAGTGAGCGATGGACCTCATCAGCCGAGTCCCAGTGGCCTACCTGCAGCTCTAAGGGACAGACAAGAGGACAGACAGGTGAGTGCTGAGAAAGGAGGACAGACCGGAGGACAGACAGGTGAGTGCTGAGAAAGGAGGACAGACCGGAGGACAGACAGGTAAGTGCTGAGACAGGAGGACAGACAGATCAGTTACCCAGAGACAGGGTGAGCATGCGTCTCCTCACAGGTAGGCTGAGACGACCTGTCCTCCAGCTGTCTTTCAGGAGGCGGAGCCTCTTTTCCACGTCACTACACACCTGATCCTACAGACAGAGGTCAAAGGTCAATCAAACACATATTGGTATTAACAGACAGGGTTCACACACATTTTGACCAATAACTTTCCAGGACTTTCTCCAGGTTTTCCATAAATAACTTGTGGAAACTGGAGTTTAAGGTGCGTCAGTGCCTTCATGTAAGATTTACAGGTAGTTTAAGTATATGGAGGATTTACTGAACACTACTTTAATCTATATTGAGGAGTAATATATTAAGATATATTTTTGTATCACCCAGCCCTTTTAATTTGATTAAAAACGCATCTGATCAGACAGCACTGTTTGCGGGGTTCCTCAAGGCTTCGTTCTGGGGCCTCTTGTGTTTAATATCTACGTTCTTCCACTAGCTCAGAGAGAACAAATAAAAAACATAAAACATAATACAATTAACCGTACCACCAGCGGAGCACCAGGTAAACAAACCGAACAAATCATCATTTCCTGAGCGAACAGTTTTTGGGGGAAGAGAAACGACTTAAAGTCAGCGCTAATTATAAATCTGTGATGCTGAAATCCTGAGAGGGCGTGGACTGAATTTCAGGACGTTTATTTAATCACAAAAGTCTCACTTTAACTGTCTGTCTGCAGGCAGCGAGTGCTCGGTTCAACACCGACATCACGTCCTCCATGTCAGGCTCGCTTTCTGATTGGCTGCTGTCAGCCTCTCTCTGACTGCTCATTGGTCCCACTGTGGGAGGGGGCGTGGCCACACGGCCAGGAGGATGACGAGCTGCAGAGGAGAAACAAAGAGTCTGCTGTCAATATCCCAGTTTGTTGTCATGACAACACCTTCTTCTTCTGCTCCTTACCTGGTGTTAGAGGGGGTGGGGCCAAACCTGTTGGAGGTGGAGCCAGAGGACTGGAGGAGGGAGGAGTCATGGGTGGAGCTCCTGTACCTGGGGACCAATCAGAGACAAGGTGTTTGAAAAAGACAAAGTTATTAAAAATTACAAACAGTAGCCCTGTCGCACTGCCTGTTGAAGGCAGTCTATTGCGGCACCATTTTTCAAAAAAAAAAGAAAAAGAAAGAAACCCAAAAGAATTCGTCTTCCTTAAAACAATTAGGGCTGAAACGATTCCTCGAATAATTCGAGTAACTCGATTACAAAAAATGATCGAGGAATTTTCTCTGCCTCGAGGAATCGTTTAATTTTGCCAGCTCAAAGCATAGTATTTCGCCCGGACTACTTCTAATGCGGCACAACGTGCGGACGTCACACACATAAAGGAATAAAAAAGAGGCGGCGGATATGTTTGGTTTTAACCACGGATGTACAGGTAACGACGAAGAAGGCGACGAAAGCGAAGAGAAAGGCACAAAGAAAAGGCAGAAAATGTCAAAAGTGTGGGAGCATTTCAAGCTGGACACCGAGGCGAACACTGCTGCGTGTATTCACTGTGAGACAGCGCTTGCATACCACAACAGTACGTCTTCAATGCTGCAGCATCTCCACCGAGGCCACCCTGTTTACTCCGAGAGCGGAGGACCGTCACCCGAGACGAGGCAAAATGAAGTTAACGTAGCGCTAATTAATGAGATTAACGTTACTGTACCTTGCTAACATAACGTTAGCCCTGCGGAGGGCTAGGTTTCTATTAATTATGACTACTGTCGATGCGTGGCTAACGTGCCTTTCATACAGGCTTTATTTAATCTGTACAAACACAGCGCTGCAGAGTGATGAGGGTGGAAAATAAAAACATAATAAAGCTAACTGGGTAGTTAAAAAAGGAAACCAATGGTTCATTGTTAGGTGAAATGTCTTATTGTCCCATGTATATTTATAATTGCTCTTTAACTAAACAAAAATATGTTTTATCCGATTACTCGATTAATCGATGGAATTTTCAGTAGAATACTCGATTACTAAAATATTCGATAGCTGCAGCCCTAAAAACAATGCAAAAATATTTTAAAGAAAATGTTTTTCCTTTAAATTACACAAAAAGTTGAAAGTAATACCAAAAAAAAAAAACACCAAGCGAAAAAATAAGCAAAATGTTTTCATTTAAAATTGAAAAATCACCAAAATTTTCTAGAAAAAGAAAAAATGTCAAGAATTTTGAAAGACAAAAATCCAAAATGTTTTCTTTATAAACTGCCAACTTTTTTTAAAGGAAAAAAAATCACCAAAACTTTTCATAGAAAATTCCCCAAATTTTGAAAGACAAAAAGGCAAAAATGTTTTCTTTAAAATTTACCATATTTTTTAAAAGAAAAAAGCAACAACAGAAAAAAATGTTTAATGGAAGAAAATTCACAAAAAATAACACAAAAGAGCTATTTTTTCTTTATAAACTGTCAAGATATATATATATTTTTTAAAAGTCACCAAAAGTATTTTTGTTTTGTTGTTTTCTTGAAAAACTGCCCAAAATTTTAAAAGAAAAAAAGATTGCAAATTTTTGTCATGGAAAAAAATACCAAAAATCTGTCATTGTTACTGTTTATGAAGAGCTGCTGACACATATGTTATACGTCACACTGCGGGCCCACGCTGTCATGTTAAAGCGTTTTACTTTCCGTGATGCCGGCATGCTGTCTAAAACCACACTCTGGAGTCACGTGACGCCGCTGTCTGATTGGTTCTTCAGAGACTCTGCAGAGACTCTCAGTGGAGGAAAGGGTTAATGTTTTCTCACCTGTAGCTTCTGGTGGAGCTGCTCTCTTGTTCAGGAGGCTCCTCTGTGGTCCGTGGGCCTTCTGAAGGCCATATGAGAACTGGGGGGGGTCGTTCCAGCCCCGCTCCTGGTTACCTAGGAAACACAGAGATCCGGTTTTATTCTGAAAGGATCGACAGTATCCAGCTGCACCATCATAATTTAAACTTATTTTTAATGTTGTGGCACATCTGAGAAACTACAACCAGAGTATTGATTAATCTTCTGATCACTTCAGCTGCAGTCAGTGTTATCTACTTTATCACACAAGCCGCTTCAATCCTGATAACATGAAGTGTTCAAAGAATTAGAGCAGGAGGCAGCTGCTGCAGCACAGAGACAAAACATCAAACTGTCAAATACAG
>NC_056475.1:323062-329039 GCF_008729295.1 Plectropomus leopardus | reverse complement strand
TTGTTATTGTTGTTAGTGTGTAGTTATTGGTGTTGTTGTATTGTTGGTGGTGTTGTTGTAATATTGTAGTATTGTTATTGTTGTATTGTTGTAGTTGTTAATGTTTTTGTTATTGTTGTTAGTGTGTAGTTATTGGTGTTGTTGTATTGTTGGTGTTGTTGTTGTGTGATTGTGGTAATTACTGATGTTGTTGTTGTAGTAATTGCCATAGTAGTTGTTGGAGTAATAGTAGTAGTAGTAGTCATAGTAGTAGTTGTTGTTATTGTTGTTAGTGTGTAGTTATTGGTGATGTTTTGATTGTGTTGTTGTGGTTGTTGTTGGCACCTTGGCGTTGGGGTCGTGGTTGGTGAGATAATCCTCATGCCACGAAGACCTGCAAGAAAAAAACAGAATTCATATAAACTCTGTGTGCATGTGTGTGCGTGCGTGCGTGCGTGCGTGCGTGTGTGTGTGTTACCTGGCCTCAGGTGGTCCATTTGAGTCTCTGTTGGATCTATGTTGTCCCGCCTCCTCCTGTTGAAATATGACACCACAGAAGAAGACAGTGCATCTGACCCGGGTTAAACTGAGACTAACCAGGTAAACTGTGACTAACCGGGTTAAACTGAGACTAACCGGGTTAAACTGAGATTAAACGGGTTAAACTGAGACTAACCGGGTTAAACTGAGACTAACCTGGTTAAACTGAGACTAACCGGGTTAAACTGAGATTAAACGGGTTAAATTAAGACTAACCAGGTTAACCAGGTACGGTGAGGAGTTGGTCACCTGAGTGTCGAGCAGCTGTGGCGTCCCGCTGAGGCAGGGGTGTTGCCACTGGGTGGCGCCGGTGGGAACGTGCCAGTAGTAAGTTCCCGTAGAGTCTTTGATGGTTCTCCAGCCGGAGGGCAGGTCCGGGTCCAGCAGCAGGTTCTGGTCCGTCCAGATGTTGTCTGAACAGGGAGAACATTAAAAAAATCACATTTTAAACTGAAGGTTGTTTTTAGTTGTTTGTTTTTTTGTTTGATTGTTTTTAAACTGTGAATTTAGACGAACCAGGTTAACCCTTTGAAACCTGGAGTCACCTCACTTTTCTTTATATCATTTTAAGCACTTATGCTTTTATTTGTTTTACCTTTTTTTAAAATTTCATTTGTGTTTAACAAATTTTCAGGCAAGTCTTGTGTACTCTTGTACTGGGTCATGTCTTGTTTCATTGCTCATTGTCTTCTTGCTCAGTTTTTAAAGGGCTTATTTGGACAAACCTGAAACGTGAGAAAATTGGCTTGATTTCCTCTAAAAACAGGAAGAAGGCAGTGAGCAACAAGAGAAGATGTGATCCAAAAATTAACAAGAAATGAACCAAAAGTGCT
Source organism: Plectropomus leopardus (assembly GCF_008729295.1). Classification (NCBI taxonomy): domain Eukaryota; kingdom Metazoa; phylum Chordata; class Actinopteri; order Perciformes; family Serranidae; genus Plectropomus; species Plectropomus leopardus. The sequence goes on along the minus strand of NC_056475.1, from coordinate 327,687 downwards.
ATTAGTATTAATAAAAAGTAAGTGTAGAAGAAAAAAAACTTAACAAAAGAACACAAGTGAGGTAAAATGTCCAGAAAACTATGTTTATAATTAAAATAATTATATCTTGTTCGTTTTTGGTACTTTTCTTACTCTTTACTTATATTCCTGGTAATTTTTTTGTATTGTTTGATCATTTCTTCCTGATTTTTTTGGCTTTGTCAACTCAGAAATGACTTGCAAAAGGTATTTAAAAAATTATAATAACTTCTCAAAATAATTATAAATATGTAATTATGATCATTTAAATATAGTTTTCCCACCATTTTTCTCTTATCATGAGACATTTCCCTTGCTTTTTAAAGATGATTTTCTTTATCTACTAATTGCCTTATTCCATGTTTCTGAAAGAAATTGCACCACTTTGTTTGGGGTTTCAGGGGTTAATTTGAAGAAAGTATTCTGATTTGGACAACTTTAAAATTTAAAAACATTCAACAAAAAAACAGCTTTTTTCTGTGATTTGCAGGTGGATTTCTGGACAAACTCCAGAGATGCTGACCTCATCTAAAAACGTGTTTCATGGAGGAGAAGAAGAAGAAGATCACGTGAGTAACCACAGAATTATTGTGCAAATATGACCAGCTGACGTCCATCATGTCTCTGGGACACGTATCTCTTGTCTCTTAGTGTGTGTCGTCCGTCCAGAACAAAATGTCCAGAGTGACCGGAGGTCAGACAGCAGCGGGACAGGAAACAGGAGACGATCTGAATAATTAATAAACCCTGAGAGACAGAAACTGCTGAATCAGCTGATCAAAAGAAAACCATATGTATGATGGGGGGATTAACCCTTTAAAACCTGGATTCAGTTCTGTTGCCTTTCAGATGCCTTTCAGAAGCATTTAAACCCTTAAAACCCCAAGCATAATACTTTGAGTTATTTAAATATATATATATATATATATTTGTGTGTGTGAAAATAGCCATAAGCTCCTTTAGCAGATAAGCCTGCAAATTGCAAGAAATAATGAAAAGTTGACAAGAAAAATGACTGGATAAGAGAGAGAAAATTATTAGTAAATTTAAAAATTCTAGGGAAAAATAATCAAGAAAATGGTATATGAAAGCATTATAACGATTTAGGTTATTTTCTGTATTATGTTATTTTTTTCTTTAAAAGAGAATGTCACTTTTTTATTTTACAAAATGTAGATAATTGTTTTTAATTTAAAAATGCTCTGATTTTCCCCTTTTTAAAGAACTTTATTTTACCTCCCAATTTTCATGTTTCTTTTTAAAAAAATAATTCTTTCTAAAAAAAGTCTTTCTCAAAAGAATTTGGGCTACAATTGAGGCTACAGCCACGTATAGGCTCTACATGAGGCGTATTTAATTCTACAATTCTACAATTTCATTTAGCAGACGCTTTTATCCAAAGCGATGTACAACACAAGCAAGAATTTAGACTTAAGGAAAAAACCCTTAGTAATTGCAAAAAGTGCTTCAGGTGTGATTGGTCACAGGTATTGCCGTCTAGTGGCAGAAGAAGTGCCGCACAGCATCTTTCGCATGCAGAGCGTAGTGGGCGAGAAGGAGAGTAGACCTGGATCGGGGATTCCAGGTAGGCTGGAGCAGTTCTTGTGATTGTTTTGTAAGCCAAGAGAAGTGCTTTGAATTTGATTCTGGCTGCCACTGGAAGCCAGTGAAGAGAAATTAGCAGCGGGGTGACATGTGCTGTTTTGGGCTGGTTGAAGACCAGACGTGCTGCTGCGTTCTGGATCATCTGAAGAGGTTTGAATGAGCATGCAGGGAGGCCTGCCAGAAGAGAGTTGCGGTAGTCAATGCGTGAGATCACAAGAGCCTGAACCAGAAGCTGTGTGGCCTGTTGGGTCAGGAAGGGTCTGATCTTCCTGATGTTGTAGAGGGCATAACGACAAGACCGAGAAACAGAGGCCACATGAACCTTAAAGGTCAGCTGGTCATCAATCATGACACCCAGGTTTCTGGCTGAGTTTGTGGGCACAAGTAGGCTCGAGTCTAGTTGGACACTGATCCGAGGCTGAACAGATGGACAAGCTGGAAAGACCATGAGCTCGGTCTTAGACAGATTTAGCTGAAGGTGGCGTTCCTTCATCCATGTGGAGATATCAGCCAGACACGCTGATATCCGAGCTGAGACCGTTCTGTCATCAGGTGGAAAGGAGAGGAAGAGCTGAGTGTCATCAGCATAGCAGCGGTAGGAGAAACCGTGGGAGCGGATCACTGCACCGAGTGAGGTGGTGTACAGAGAGAAGAGTAGGGGACCAAGCACCGACCCCTGAGGAACCCCTGTCGATAGGCCATGTGGCCTAGACACCTCTCCTCGCCATGACACTCTGAAGGATCTGCCTGTGAGGTAGGACTTGAACCACCATAGGACAGAACCTGAGATGCCGAGCTCAGAGAGTGTGGAGAGGAGGATTTGGTGGTTCACCGTGTCAAAGGCAGCAGACAGGTCCAGCAGCAGTAGGACAGAGGATTGACCAGCAGCTCGAGCCAGTCTCAGTGACTCAGTGACTGACAGGAGTGCAGTCTCAGTGGAGTGGTCACACCTGAAGCCAGACTGAAAGGAGTCGAGTAGGTTGTTGTTCCACAAGTGTTCAGAGACCTGGTTAAATACTGCGCGCTCCAGTATTTTCGACAGAAATGGTAGAAGTGAGACTGGCCTGTAGTTTTCAACCTGGGCGGGGTTGAGATTAGGCTTTTTGAGCAGTGGGGTGACACGGGCTTGCTTAAAAGTAGCAGGAAAAGTGCCAGTTTTTAGGGAGGAATTGACAATGTGTGTGACTGCAGGTTTGATCGTGGGCAGGATGGTCTGCAGGATGCGGGTGGGTATTGGATCGAGAGGACATGTTGTAGGTTTTGAGCTCAGAAGAAGTCTGGAGACCTCATCCTCGGTCAGAGGAGCGAAAGAGCAGAGTGAAGCGGCAGTAGTGGGTTTGAGCTGACTGGGCCGGTCAGGCTCAGAGAACTGGTTGCTGATTGCAGCCACCTTTTCAGTGAAAAAGGAGGCAACATGTCTGGAGTCAGTGTAGGGGAAGGCTGAGCAGCTGGAGGAGAAAGCAAGGAGTTAAACACCATAAACAGTTTTCTGGAGTCAGTAGCAGCACAGATCTTGTTCTGATAGAAGGCTTTCTTAGCGGACTGCAAGGAAGAGGTAAAGGAAGCAAGTTTTCTGTTTGTATGAGGACAAATCAGTGGGTTCTTGGGATTTACGCCACTTTCTTTCTGCTGCCCTGAGTCCAGTTCTTTGTTCTCTCAGAGCTTCAGAGAGCCATGGACTTGGTTGTTTTTTCTTGGCTGGTTTGGACACCAGGGGGCAGAGTTTGTCCAGAGAGGATGCCAGAGAGGAACAGAGTGTTTCTGTAGCCTCATTAACAGAAAGTGAGGAGAAGTGTGAGTGGTCAGGCATGGCAGAGCTCACCTCATCAGACAGCTGTGCTGCTGTGAGGGACTTATGGTTTCTGCGGAGGGAAATTTTCTGAGTGGGTGTCTGCAATTGCGGAAAGGCAGCTGCAAATTTTACCAAGAAATGGTCTGACAGGTGTAGAGGGGTAACTGTCACATCTGCTATGGAGCAGTTACGAGTCAGCACCAAGTCAAGGACTTTACCAGCTTTGTGGGTGGGAGGAGAAGGAGCTAGTTCAAGTGCAGAGGAGGAGAGTAGTGCCAGAAAGTTGTTTGCGAGAGTACTGTCAATGTGAATGTTCATGTCTCCCATGACAGTCAGTGGTGTGCCATCATCAGGGATGTCAGAGAGTAACATGTCCATTTCAGAGACAAAGCTATCCAGATTACCCCCTGGTGGGCGGTACACAACCAGAATATATGCTTTGATGGGAGCAGCATTTAACCCTTTGAAACCTGAGCAAACTTGATGTCTTTGATTTCAGTGAAAGAAGACATGACCCAAAAATTAACAAGAAACTAGTAAAAATTAGCTGAAATTTATAAAAACAAGAAAGTAAAAAGAACGATAGAAAAATGAAAACGAAAGCATTAAACGACCTAAGAAATGAATTGGGTGACAAAAAATGACCAGGACGTTAGTTTAGAAAACAGAAAAATAAACATAAAACTAAAAAAACCAAACAACAACAACAAAATACAACTGTTATAATTATACTTAAAAAATAAAATAAAACGTAGCATTTTTTTCTCCACTTTCAGCCCTTTTCTCTAATTTGTAATTTGTGTTGTTCCCTTTTTTTAAATCATTATTTATTTTATTTTTCTTTGCTTATTTTCAGGTACAGATGGTTGATTTTTTTTTCTTCCTAAGTTTTTGCATTTAATCAAACCAATTTGTTCAGATTTCAAAGGGTTAACTGTCTCACAGGAATCAGGCGATCTGATTGGTACTAACTGGCCTCACCTCCTCTGACAGACTGCAGGAAGTGATGTCATTATGACCTCACAGACAGAGTGTCCTGGTATCCCGCAGTCCGTGTGTGTGTGTGTGTGTGTGTTTCTGTTCTTCTGTCGTTGTGAGGTCCTGTCTGACCTATTCTCTCAGTGGGGTCATGTGACTGATGGCCAATCAGAGGGCTATAAATCCTGTAAAAAAAAGGTCACCTGATGTGTTTGTACATGATGTCATTGTC
>NC_056475.1:310562-315562 GCF_008729295.1 Plectropomus leopardus | reverse complement strand
CTATCGAATATTTTAGTAATCGAGTATTCTACTGAAAATTCCATCGATTAATCGAGTAATCGGATAAAACATATTTTTGTTTAGTTAAAGAGCAATTATAAATATACATGGGACAATAAGACATTTCACCTAACAATGAACCATTGGTTTCCTTTTTTAACTACCCAGTTAGCTTTATTATGTTTTTATTTTCCACCCTCATCACTCTGCAGCGCTGTGTTTGTACAGATTAAATAAAGCCTGTATGAAAGGCACGTTAGCCACGCATCGACAGTAGTCATAATTAATAGAAACCTAGCCCTCCGCAGGGCTAACGTTATGTTAGCAAGGTACAGTAACGTTAATCTCATTAATTAGCGCTACGTTAACTTCATTTTGCCTCGTCTCGGGTGACGGTCCTCCGCTCTCGGAGTAAACAGGGTGGCCTCGGTGGAGATGCTGCAGCATTGAAGACGTACTGTTGTGGTATGCAAGCGCTGTCTCACAGTGAATACACGCAGCAGTGTTCGCCTCGGTGTCCAGCTTGAAATGCTCCCACACTTTTGACATTTTCTGCCTTTTCTTTGTGCCTTTCTCTTCGCTTTCGTCGCCTTCTTCGTCGTTACCTCTTCATCCGTGGTTAAAACCAAACATATCCGCCGCCTCTTTTTTATTCCTTTATGTGTGTGACGTCCGCACGTTGTGCCGCATTAGAAGTAGTCCGGGCGAAATACCATGCTTTGAGCTGGCAAAATTAAACGATTCCTCGAGGCAGAGAAAATTCCTCGATCATTTTTTGTAATCGAGTTACTCGAATTATTCGAGGAATCGTTTCAGCCCTAATTGTTTTAAGGAAGACGAATTCTTTTGGGTTTCTTTCTTTTTCTTTTTTTTTTGAAAAATGGTGCCGCAATAGACTGCCTTCAACAGGCAGTGCGACAGGGCTACTGTTTGTAATTTTTAATAACTTTGTCTTTTTCAAACACCTTGTCTCTGATTGGTCCCCAGGTACAGGAGCTCCACCCATGACTCCTCCCTCCTCCAGTCCTCTGGCTCCACCTCCAACAGGTTTGGCCCCACCCCCTCTAACACCAGGTAAGGAGCAGAAGAAGAAGGTGTTGTCATGACAACAAACTGGGATATTGACAGCAGACTCTTTGTTTCTCCTCTGCAGCTCGTCATCCTCCTGGCCGTGTGGCCACGCCCCCTCCCACAGTGGGACCAATGAGCAGTCAGAGAGAGGCTGACAGCAGCCAATCAGAAAGCGAGCCTGACATGGAGGACGTGATGTCGGTGTTGAACCGAGCACTCGCTGCCTGCAGACAGACAGTTAAAGTGAGACTTTTGTGATTAAATAAACATCCTGAAATTCAGTCCACGCCCTCTCAGGATTTCAGCATCACAGATTTATAATTAGCGCTGACTTTAAGTCGTTTCTTTTCCCCAAAAACTGTTCGCTCAGGAAATGATGATTTGTTCGGTTTGTTTACCTGGTGCTCCGCTGGTGGTACGGTTAATTGTATTATGTTTTATGTTTTTTATTTGTTTCTCTCTGAGCTAGTGGAAGAACGTAGATATTAAACACAAGAGGCCCCAGAACGAAGCCTTGAGGAACCCCGCAAACAGTGCTGTCTGATCAGATGCGTTTTTAATCAAATTAAAAGGGCTGGGTGATACAAAAATATATCTTAATATATTACTCCTCAATATAGATTAAAGTAGTGTTCAGTAAATCCTCCATATACTTAAACTACCTGTAAATCTTACATGAAGGCACTGACGCACCTTAAACTCCAGTTTCCACAAGTTATTTATGGAAAACCTGGAGAAAGTCCTGGAAAGTTATTGGTCAAAATGTGTGTGAACCCTGTCTGTTAATACCAATATGTGTTTGATTGACCTTTGACCTCTGTCTGTAGGATCAGGTGTGTAGTGACGTGGAAAAGAGGCTCCGCCTCCTGGAGGACAGCTGGAGGACAGGTCGTCTCAGCCTACCTGTGAGGAGACGCATGCTCACCCTGTCTCTGGGTAACTGATCTGTCTGTCCTCCTGTCTCAGCACTTACCTGTCTGTCCTCCGGTCTGTCCTCCTTTCTCAGCACTCACCTGTCTGTCCTCCGGTCTGTCCTCCTTTCTCAGCACTCACCTGTCTGTCCTCCGGTCTGTCCTCCTGTCTCAGCACTCACCTGTCTGTCCTCCGGTCTGTCCTCCTGTCTCAGCACTCACCTGTCTGTCCTCCGGTCTGTCCTCCTTTCTCAGCACTCACCTGTCTGTCCTCTTGTCTGTCCCTTAGAGCTGCAGGTAGGCCACTGGGACTCGGCTGATGAGGTCCATCGCTCACTGATGGTCGATCATGTGACTGAGGTCATCCAATGGATGGTCGGTGTGAAACGACTCATCGCAGAGACCCGAAAATTGAGTCCAGAACTCTTAAAACCACTTCAAAAACCTTCAGGACCAGCCCAGGACTCTGCAGGACCAGCCCAGGACTCTGCAGGACCAGCCCAGGACTCTGCAGGACCAGCCCAGGACTCTTCAGGACCAGCCCAGGACTCTGCAGGACCAGCCCGGGACTCTGCAGAACCAGTCCAGGACCCTGCAGCACCAGTCCAGGACCCTGAAGAACCAGTCCAAGACCCTGCAGAACCAGCCCAGGACTGTTAATCATGCAGGAATCTGCAGGATTTCTTTTTACATTCAGCACACTTTGACTCTTAAAACCAGAACCAGTATCTGGTGTCAATAATCCTCACATTCATCTTCACACTTCAGCTGAGGGTCAAAGGTCAGAACTGCAGGATCCAGTGGGCCTTGGGGGTTTCCTCAGAGACACCTGATGGATCCTTCAGCTCTGGGCCGGCCTGTGTTTGGCAGCTGGAATATGGACTCTGGACTCTCTAGACCAGAGGCTTTCAAACTGTGAGGCTCCTCTCCAGCGGGGAAAACCCCTCAAGACTCTGGTCTCTAGACTCTAAATTCTAGCCTCTGTAATCTGCACTCTGGACCCTGTACTCAAGACTCTTGATCCTATACTCAAGACTCTAGACACTGTATTGACGTTGAACTTTGGACCCCATACTGTAGACTCTTGATCCTATACTCAAGACTCTGGATGCTAAAAGACCCTGGTCTCTGGACCCTGTACTCAAGACTCTGGACTCTGGACCCTATACTGGAGACCCTGGACTCTTGACCCTATGCTCAACACTTTGGACTCTCTACCCTTAACCTGAGACTCTGGACTCCGGACCCTATACTAAAGAGTATCAGTGGCCTGTTTCTGGGTCTTAATGAATAAATCTCTCCTCTTTCTACAGGACGAATTTGTGTTTTTTTATTTGTCATGTTTCAGGGACCAGCAGAGACCAGAGCCCGACCCTGTACACCTGCAAACCTGATCCACGTTCAGTTAGCGGGACCTCCAAAGCAGAGCTGCCAGAAGACTCCACACAAGTACACCTCAACCCCAAACAGCACATCCTCAGGCATCGTCCTAAACCATGAACCTGATTCTGTTAATGCGCATCAGCCCTGCAGCACCCCCTGCTGGCCTCACAGGACCGTTTCACCATCACAGAAGACGTAAAGAATAAAACCCTCAGAGGAGCAGCTTTCCAACACAAATGACAACGTGGAGATAAATATGAGGAACGTTTGAAACATTTGCAGTTTAATTTTCACCTCATAGAAGTATTCCTAATTAACTGTCCTCAAATGATCAACGCCCCGGAGATCGACCCATGTGGTTTTTTCAGGGTCAAAGCCGATACCAATAGTTCACGAGATCCATAACTGATATTTGGAATTAAGATCAATTTACATTAAAAATTAAAATCTTTCTGTTGGAATTTGGAAGAAAGGAAACTGCAACACTAAACTTTGTTTAAATTTCTTTAACAAATGTTTAATCAAAACTGAAACTTCCTACTTCATATTCAGCAAGTTCACTGCAACGTTTTTATAAAGTCAGATTAAAAAATGAATAAACAAAAATAGCTCCCTGAGGTTTCACGGTAAAAGATCTGCACGCTGACACAACAAACAAAAGCTGACAAATTTTAACAATCACATAAGTCACGTGTGGTCACTCACTCTCCGATCAGCTGATTCTCAACAGCTGTGAGCTCAAACAGGCAGCTGCAGAAGAGACCAGCAGGAGGCAGCAGAGGACACTGAGACTCTGTGTGTGTGTGTGTGTGTGTGTGTGTGTGTGTGTGTGTGTGTGTGTGTGTGTGTGTGTGTGTGTGTGTGTGTGTGTGTGTGTGTGAGATTCTTAAAGTTTTCAGATTTAAGCTCTAGACATTTAGTTTTAATTGAGGTAAGGCCAGGGTCTGTTCTTTATTTACTAGAGGAGGAGTGAAGCTCCACTTATTTCCTCTTGAGCCTCCCTGTTGGTTAGATCACAGAAAATAAATTGCCCTAAATTTTTCCCAAAAATAACCACCAAAAATTATGGAAAAAAGTAAACAAAAAATTTAAAGGAAAAAAAAAACACTAAAAAATGTTAAAGAACAAAACTCACTGAAGATGTTGAAAGAAACAAAAAAGATGTGATTTTTAAAAAAAAGAAAAATAAGATTACCAAATTAAAAAAATAAAACATGCCCCTTTTTTATTTCCGTTTAATCACTCTAAAATTTAAAAGCCGAAAATCACCAGGAATTTACAAAGAACTATTTTCTTTAAAAAAAAGAAAGAAAAAGAAGAACTGCAAAAATCTTTAAAAATCACCAACAATTAAAAATAAAAGAAAGAAAATTTAAATTAAGTTAAAGATTTTTTTATGATAGAACACATACTGCAGCCCTGTTTACAAGGCTGTTAACTTTGCTCCCACTGCTCCCAGTAGTGCTCCCACTGCTCCCATACTCTCTGTGCTCCCAGAGCTGACCGATTGAAGTTCTCAGTAAAAAAGTGTAGATTTAAAATTTCCAGGTGCTGATGAAGATCATGTGACATGACCGAAAGCTCCAGGAGCCACTGAGTGAGTCCTCAGCGGAGTCTGTGACGAGCTGCCGTCTG
>NC_056475.1:303062-305562 GCF_008729295.1 Plectropomus leopardus | reverse complement strand
CTGTCGGGTCAGGAGTACGCAGCCAAGATCATCAACACCAAGAAACTTTCTGCCAGAGGTGAGGACCTGAAGAACACTGTTCAGAGTGTGTTGGCTGAAATAAAACTGGTGAAAGTACAAACTTTACTACAAGAGAAGGTTTTCACACACGAGGAATTCACTCTGGGGTTTTGTAAAGAGGCAGGACTCCAAAACGAAGGACGTTAATGAAACGTCTTCTGGAGTCGAATGTTCCCAACGCACTCTGTCCAATGTAGGAGGGGTCAGAGACAATCAGCTGCCCACATTAGGGTCCTGGAGGGTCCAATAGGCATAGGGGTCCTTGACGCATGCAGCTACCTGCAGAAACATGCAGCTTTCTTCAGACACATGCAGCTACCTGCAGAAACATGCAGCTTTCTTCAGACGCATGCAGCTACCTGCACACACATGCAGCTACCTGCAGAAAACATGCAGCTACCTGCAGACTCTGCCTCTCTCTGTCTGTCTCTCTCTCTCTCTCTGTGTCTCGTTCTCTGTCTGTCTCTGTCTTTCTGTCCTCCTCTCTCTCTCCCTCTCTATCTCCATTTCTGTACCAAAAAAAAAAAAAATCTGATCTCTATTCTGGTTTTGAGATTTCTCTCGGTTGCTTAGCAACACCTTGTAAAGTTGACAAAGAATGTGTGTGACATCACTGCAGTAAAACAACTCATGCCATCCCATAATAGGGATGATCATAATCTTCTGTTGCAAAGCTGCACACTCATCAATAAATGTTATTATGCATTATTGATTAATCTGTTGATTAATGTAATAATTGTAAAAAGATTTAAAAGAAACGTCTGATCAGTTCAAACAGTTTATTAGACATTATTATTATTATTTATAATAATAATTATTTAACAAATCATGCCACTTATAATAATATATAATGATAAGTATCATAATTCTGATTATAATTCAAAGTTATAATCTTTCTCAGTTATGAAAAATGTAGAACAGAAAGTGTTCTCACACCCTCATTAAGTTAATGTGTTGATGCCAAACCTCCTCCTCATGTTCACATCCAGACTCTAACTACACAACCAATCATCTTCATCAGCTCCATCTTCCTCTTCATCATCTTCACCTTCATCATCATCATCATCATCATCATCTTTATCATCTTCATCTTTATCAGCATCTTCATCATCATCGTCTTCATCTTCATCATCATCATCATCATCATCGTCTTCATCTTCATCATCATCATCATCATCTTCTTCATCGTCATCTTCATCATCGTCATCATCATCATCATCATCTTCTTCGTCATCGTCATCTTTACCATCATCATCATCATCATCATCCTGAGCTCTGAGCGAGTTAACGAGGCTGAATCACAGAAATTGTCTTTAATACAATCAGACAGACAAACAGCATCAAATGTTCTTTAAACCAACAACAGGCTCTGCCTCCGTCTGTGTTTGTTCTCTGTGTGTGTGTGTGTGTGTGTGTGTGTGTGTGTGTGTGTGTGTGTGTGTGTTGTGAAGTTTGAAGTTATCTGCAGCTCTTTGATTCATTTCAGTCACGTTTGCTTTGAGGGACTTCCTTAAATGAATCAAAGAGCTGCAGATAACTTCAAACACACACACACACACACACACACACACACACACACACACACACAGAGAACAAGAACAAACACAGACGGAGGCAGAGCCTGTTGTTGGTTTAAAGAACATTTGATGCTGTTTGTCTGTCTGATTGTATTAAAGACAATTTCTGTGATTCAGCCTCGTTAACTCGCTCAGAGCTCAGGATGATGATGATGATGATGATGGTAAAGATGACGATGACGAAGAAGATGATGATGATGATGATGACGATGATGAAGATGACGATGAAGAAGATGATGATGATGATGATGAAGATGAAGACGATGATGATGATGATGATGATGAAGATGAAGACGATGATGATGAAGATGCTGATAAAGATGAAGATGATAAAGATGATGATGATGATGATGATGATGAAGGTGAAGATGATGAAGAGGAAGATGGAGCTGATGAAGATGATTGGTTGTGTAGTTAGAGTCTGGATGTGAACATGAGGAGGAGGTTTGGCATCAACACATTAACTTAATGAGGGTGTGAGAACACTTTCTGTTCTACATTTTTCATAACTGAGAAAGATTATAACTTTGAATTATAATCAGAATTATGATACTTATCATTATATTATTATTATAAGTGGCATGATTTGTTAAATAATTATTATTATAAATAATAATAATAATGTCTAATAAACTGTTGAACTGATCAGACGTTTCTTTTAAATCTTTTTACAATTATTACATTAATCAACAGATTAATCAATAATGCATAATAACATTTATTGATGAGTGTGCAGCTTTGCAACAGAAGATTATGATCATCCCTATTATGGGATGGCATGAGTTGTTTTTACTGCAGTGATGTCACACACATTCTTTGTCAACTTTACAAGGTGTTGCTAAGCAACCGAGAGAAATCTCAAA
>NC_056475.1:290562-298062 GCF_008729295.1 Plectropomus leopardus | reverse complement strand
GACTCGGAGTTGTATTTTAATCGTGTCTCTTCAACCTGTGGCCAGAGGGAGGGACGTCTCCTCTTTTTCTGTCTATTTTTAGGTTTGTTTGTCTCCGCAGAGACAAGCCTCTCTCCTTCTGTTTCTCTCTCTGTCTATCTGTCACTCATCTTTTCTGCTTGGTTTCCTCTTTTCAAGCCTCCTCTCTCCAGGGAGGAGGAGGAGGAGCAGGAAGAGGGGGAGGAGCAGCAGGAGGAGGGGGGAGGAGCAGGAGGGGGAGGAGGAGGAGGAGCAGGAGGAGCAGGAGGGGGGGGAGGAGGAGCAGGAGCAGGAGGAGGAGCTGATGGTTCAGACTGAGCTCTTCTCCTGACTCCACCTCGGACGCTAAAAACCAGGAGTCGACAGATTATCGCCTGGATGATTATCGGGCCGATATTTGTTGTTTTGATGATTATCTGTATCTGCATTTTATTTTAGCGATTGTTGATGAAATTATTAGAAAGTGCAAAGAAAGTGTCAGAGGAATGCTTTTATGTAAAAGCTTATCGGATTAAAATATCGGTTATCGGTCTCTTTAAGTACCAATAATCAGTATCAGCCCTAAAAAAATCAGTCGACTCCTAATTGCCTCCTGCAGACGGCAGCTCGTCACAGACTCCGCTGAGGACTCACTCAGTGGCTCCTGGAGCTTTCGGTCATGTCACATGATCTTCATCAGCACCTGGAAATTTTAAATCTACACTTTTTTACTGAGAACTTCAATCGGTCAGCTCTGGGAGCACAGAGAGTATGGGAGCAGTGGGAGCACTACTGGGAGCAGTGGGAGCAAAGTTAACAGCCTTGTAAACAGGGCTGCAGTATGTGTTCTATCATAAAAAAATCTTTAACTTAATTTAAATTTTCTTTCTTTTATTTTTATTGTTGGTGATTTTTAAAGATTTTTGCAGTTCTTCTTTTTCTTTCTTTTTTTTAAAGAAAATAGTTCTTTGTAAATTCCTGGTGATTTTCGGCTTTTAAATTTTAGAGTGATTAAACGGAAATAAAAAAGGGGCATGTTTTATTTTTTTAATTTGGTAATCTTATTTTTCTTTTTTTTTAAAAATCACATCTTTTTTGTTTCTTTCAACATCTTCAGTGAGTTTTGTTCTTTAACATTTTTTAGTGTTTTTTTTTCCTTTAAATTTTTTGTTTACTTTTTTCCATAATTTTTGGTGGTTATTTTTGGGAAAAATTTAGGGCAATTTATTTTCTGTGATCTAACCAACAGGGAGGCTCAAGAGGAAATAAGTGGAGCTTCACTCCTCCTCTAGTAAATAAAGAACAGACCCTGGCCTTACCTCAATTAAAACTAAATGTCTAGAGCTTAAATCTGAAAACTTTAAGAATCTCACACACACACACACACACACACACACACACACACACACACACACACACACACACACACACACACACACACACACACACACAGAGTCTCAGTGTCCTCTGCTGCCTCCTGCTGGTCTCTTCTGCAGCTGCCTGTTTGAGCTCACAGCTGTTGAGAATCAGCTGATCGGAGAGTGAGTGACCACACGTGACTTATGTGATTGTTAAAATTTGTCAGCTTTTGTTTGTTGTGTCAGCGTGCAGATCTTTTACCGTGAAACCTCAGGGAGCTATTTTTGTTTATTCATTTTTTAATCTGACTTTATAAAAACGTTGCAGTGAACTTGCTGAATATGAAGTAGGAAGTTTCAGTTTTGATTAAACATTTGTTAAAGAAATTTAAAACAAAGTTTAGTGTTGCAGTTTCCTTTCTTCCAAATTCCAACAGAAAGATTTTAATTTTTAATGTAAATTGATCTTAATTCCAAATATCAGTTATGGATCTCGTGAACTATTGGTATCGGCTTTGACCCTGAAAAAAACCCACATGGGTCGATCTCCGGGGCGTTGATCATTTGAGGACAGTTAATTAGGAATACTTCTATGAGGTGAAAATTAAACTGCAAATGTTTCAAACGTTCCTCATATTTATCTCCACGTTGTCATTTGTGTTGGAAAGCTGCTCCTCTGAGGGTTTTATTCTTTACGTCTTCTGTGATGGTGAAACGGTCCTGTGAGGCCAGCAGGGGGTGCTGCAGGGCTGATGCGCATTAACAGAATCAGGTTCATGGTTTAGGACGATGCCTGAGGATGTGCTGTTTGGGGTTGAGGTGTACTTGTGTGGAGTCTTCTGGCAGCTCTGCTTTGGAGGTCCCGCTAACTGAACGTGGATCAGGTTTGCAGGTGTACAGGGTCGGGCTCTGGTCTCTGCTGGTCCCTGAAACATGACAAATAAAAACACAAATTCGTCCTGTAAAAAGAGGAGAGATTTATTCATTAAGACCCAGAAACAGGCCACTGATACTCTTTAGTATAGGGTCCGGAGTCCAGAGTCTCAGGTTAAGGGTAGAGAGTCCAAAGTGTTGAGCATAGGGTCAAGAGTCCAGGGTCTCCAGTATAGGGTCCAGAGTCCAGAGTCTTGAGTACAGGGTCCAGAGACCAGGGTCTTTTAGCATCCAGAGTCTTGAGTATAGGATCAAGAGTCTACAGTATGGGGTCCAAAGTTCAACGTCAATACAGTGTCTAGAGTCTTGAGTATAGGATCAAGAGTCTTGAGTACAGGGTCCAGAGTGCAGATTACAGAGGCTAGAATTTAGAGTCTAGAGACCAGAGTCTTGAGGGGTTTTCCTCCCGCTGGAGAGGAGCCTCACAGTTTGAAAGCCTCTGGTCTAGAGAGTCCAGAGTCCATATTCCAGCTGCCAAACACAGGCCGGCCCAGAGCTGAAGGATCCATCAGGTGTCTCTGAGGAAACCCCCAAGGCCCACTGGATCCTGCAGTTCTGACCTTTGACCCTCAGCTGAAGTGTGAAGATGAATGTGAGGATTATTGACACCAGATACTGGTTCTGGTTTTAAGAGTCAAAGTGTGCTGAATGTAAAAAGAAATCCTGCAGATTCCTGCATGATTAACAGTCCTGGGCTGGTTCTGCAGGGTCTTGGACTGGTTCTTCAGGGTCCTGGACTGGTGCTGCAGGGTCCTGGACTGGTTCTGCAGAGTCCCGGCTGGTCCTGCAGAGTCCTGGGCTGGTCCTGAAGAGTCCTGGGCTGGTCCTGCAGAGTCCTGGGCTGGTCCTGCAGAGTCCTGGGCTGGTCCTGCAGAGTCCTGGGCTGGTCCTGAAGGTTTTTGAAGTGGTTTTAAGAGTTCTGGACTCAATTTTCGGGTCTCTGCGATGAGTCGTTTCACACCGACCATCCATTGGATGACCTCAGTCACATGATCGACCATCAGTGAGCGATGGACCTCATCAGCCGAGTCCCAGTGGCCTACCTGCAGCTCTAAGGGACAGACAAGAGGACAGACAGGTGAGTGCTGAGAAAGGAGGACAGACCGGAGGACAGACAGGTGAGTGCTGAGACAGGAGGACAGACCGGAGGACAGACAGGTGAGTGCTGAGACAGGAGGACAGACCGGAGGACAGACAGGTGAGTGCTGAGAAAGGAGGACAGACCGGAGGACAGACAGGTGAGTGCTGAGAAAGGAGGACAGACCGAGGACAGACAGGTAAGTGCTGAGACAGGAGGACAGACAGATCAGTTACCCAGAGACAGGGTGAGCATGCGTCTCCTCACAGGTAGGCTGAGACGACCTGTCCTCCAGCTGTCCTCCAGGAGGCGGAGCCTCTTTTCCACGTCACTACACACCTGATCCTACAGACAGAGGTCAAAGGTCAATCAAACACATATTGGTATTAACAGACAGGGTTCACACACATTTTGACCAATAACTTTCCAGGACTTTCTCCAGGTTTTCCATAAATAACTTGTGGAAACTGGAGTTTAAGGTGCGTCAGTGCCTTCATGTAAGATTTACAGGTAGTTTAAGTATATGGAGGATTTACTGAACACTACTTTAATCTATATTGAGGAGTAATATATTAAGATATATTTTTGTATCACCCAGCCCTTTTAATTTGATTAAAAACGCATCTGATCAGACAGCACTGTTTGCGGGGTTCCTCAAGGCTTCGTTCTGGGGCCTCTTGTGTTTAATATCTACGTTCTTCCACTAGCTCAGAGAGAACAAATAAAAAACATAAAACATAATACAATTAACCGTACCACCAGCGGAGCACCAGGTAAACAAACCGAACAAATCATCATTTCCTGAGCGAACAGTTTTTGGGGGAAGAAAAAACGACTTAAAGTCAGCGCTAATTATAAATCTGTGATGCTGAAATCCTGAGAGGGCGTGGACTGAATTTCAGGATGTTTATTTAATCACAAAAGTCTCACTTTAACTGTCTGTCTGCAGGCAGCGAGTGCTCGGTTCAACACCGACATCACGTCCTCCATGTCAGGCTCGCTTTCTGATTGGCTGCTGTCAGCCTCTCTCTGACTGCTCATTGGTCCCACTGTGGGAGGGGGCGTGGCCACACGGCCAGGAGGATGACGAGCTGCAGAGGAGAAACAAAGAGTCTGCTGTCAATATCCCAGTTTGTTGTCATGACAACACCTTCTTCTTCTGCTCCTTACCTGGTGTTAGAGGGGGTGGGGCCAAACCTGTTGGAGGTGGAGCCAGAGGACTGGAGGAGGGAGGAGTCATGGGTGGAGCTCCTGTACCTGGGGACCAATCAGAGACAAGGTGTTTGAAAAAGACAAAGTTATTAAAAATTACAAACAGTAGCCCTGTCGCACTGCCTGTTGAAGGCAGTCTATTGCGGCACCATTTTTCAAAAAAAAAAAGAAAAAGAAAGAAACCCAAAAGAATTCGTCTTCCTTAAAACAATTAGGGGCTGAAACGATTCCTCGAATAATTCGAGTAACTCGATTACAAAAAATGATCGAGGAATTTTCTCTGCCTCGAGGAATCGTTTAATTTTGCCAGCTCAAAGCATGGTATTTCGCCCGGACTACTTCTAATGCGGCACAACGTGCGGACGTCACACACATAAAGGAATAAAAAAGAGGCGGCGGATATGTTTGGTTTTAACCACGGATGAAGAGGTAACGACGAAGAAGGCGACGAAAGCGAAGAGAAAGGCACAAAGAAAAGGCAGAAAAATGTCAAAAGTGTGGGAGCATTTCAAGCTGGACACCGAGGCGAACACTGCTGCGTGTATTCACTGTGAGACAGCGCTTGCATACCACAACAGTACGTCTTCAATGCTGCAGCATCTCCACCGAGGCCACCCTGTTTACTCCGAGAGCGGAGGACCGTCACCCGAGACGAGGCAAAATGAAGTTAACGTAGCGCTAATTAATGAGATTAACGTTACTGTACCTTGCTAACATAACGTTAGCCCTGCGGAGGGCTAGGTTTCTATTAATTATGACTACTGTCGATGCGTGGCTAACGTGCCTTTCATACAGGCTTTATTTAATCTGTACAAACACAGCGCTGCAGAGTGATGAGGGTGGAAAATAAAAACATAATAAAGCTAACTGGGTAGTTAAAAAAGGAAACCAATGGTTCATTGTTAGGTGAAATGTCTTATTGTCCCATGTATATTTATAATTGCTCTTTAACTAAACAAAAATATGTTTTATCCGATTACTCGATTAATCGATGGAATTTTCAGTAGAATACTCGATTACTAAAATATTCGATAGCTGCAGCCCTAAAAACAATGCAAAAATATTTTAAAGAAAATGTTTTTCCTTTAAATTACACAAAAAGTTGAAAGTAATACCAAAAAAAAAAAACACCAAGCGAAAAAATAAGCAAAATGTTTTCATTTAAAATTGAAAAATCACCAAAATTTTCTAGAAAAAGAAAAAATGTCAAGAATTTTGAAAGACAAAAATCCAAAATGTTTTCTTTATAAACTGCCAACTTTTTTTAAAGGAAAAAAAATCACCAAAACTTTTCATAGAAAATTCCCCAAATTTTGAAAGACAAAAAGGCAAAAATGTTTTCTTTAAAATTTACCATATTTTTTAAAAGAAAAAAGCAACAACAGAAAAAAATGTTTAATGGAAGAAAATTCACAAAAAATAACACAAAAGAGCTATTTTTTCTTTATAAACTGTCAAGATATATATATATTTTTTAAAAGTCACCAAAAGTATTTTTGTTTTGTTGTTTTCTTGAAAAACTGCCCAAAATTTTAAAAGAAAAAAAGATTGCAAATTTTTGTCATGGAAAAAAATACCAAAAATCTGTCATTGTTACTGTTTATGAAGAGCTGCTGACACATATGTTATACGTCACACTGCGGGCCCACGCTGTCATGTTAAAGCGTTTTACTTTCCATGATGCCGGCATGCTGTCTAAAACCACACTCTGGAGTCACGTGACGCCGCTGTCTGATTGGTTCTTCAGAGACTCTGCAGAGACTCTCAGTGGAGGAAAGGGTTAATGTTTTCTCACCTGTAGCTTCTGGTGGAGCTGCTCTCTTGTTCAGGAGGCTCCTCTGTGGTCCGTGGGCCTTCTGAAGGCCATATGAGAACTGGGGGGGGTCGTTCCAGCCCCGCTCCTGGTTACCTAGGAAACACAGAGATCCGGTTTTATTCTGAAAGGATCGACAGTATCCAGCTGCACCATCATAATTTAAACTTATTTTTAATGTTGTGGCACATCTGAGAAACTACAACCAGAGTATTGATTAATCTTCTGATCACTTCAGCTGCAGTCAGTGTTATCTACTTTATCACACAAGCCGCTTCAATCCTGATAACATGAAGTGTTCAAAGAATTAGAGCAGGAGGCAGCTGCTGCAGCACAGAGACAAAACATCAAACTGTCAAATACAGAAAAGACGCAGAGAAAAGCAAAACGAGGGACACGAACTAAAATAAGAAGAGAATAAACACAGAAACTATATGGAGCATTGGAGACAAAATTACATGTGAAAGTGACTGCGGTGAGATTCAGAGTCGACGTTTTTGTAAAGTCAGACTTTAACGAGAATGACGCTGTAATTTATTAGTATCAATGACAATCGCGTCATAATTCAATGAGAAGGCTAAAATTTCAGAATAAAGTCATAAATTCATGCTGAAAAAGTCATAATATTACGTGAATAAACTCATAAATATACGAGAAAAACTGACATGTTTGAGCTGGGGAGCCGGCTGAGCACACTGACAGATGAGGACTGATGTTGGTGTCCCTGCTGAGGTGTCTCTATTGTCTCCATATTATTGATATGTATTGATCGCTGTGAGGGTCTGTAGCATCCTGACATCACCTGCCAATATCTGACTCACAGACAGAGCCTGTATGTGCAGTCTGTGGTCACAGACTGCACATACAGGCTCCGTCATCTCATTAAATGTTGAGAGCATTCAACCAAACTCCATTTAATATTTGGCTAACTCTTCAGTCGGGACAGCATGATTAGACAGATTCAGAAAATGGACAGGTTGTTCCACTCGTGCTGCATTTAGATCACAGAGATAACTTTACCTCTTTTTAATGTTTTACTGTAAAGTTAGGGTTTATTTACATCACCAGACTACACTCACACAACTGCTAAATTAGCCATGGCACGTTCA
>NC_056475.1:220562-285562 GCF_008729295.1 Plectropomus leopardus | reverse complement strand
GAAGAGGACGGATTATCAGTCAACAAAAGAGACGAACGGGAGAGATTAGCAGATTATTTTAAAACAAAGAAAAAATGTCCAGCGAACTATATTCATAATTATATATTTGAAATTATTTTACAGAGTTACTGTAACTTAAAGCTTCAGCTTCAGGTCTTTTTTTGCTTTGTAACTTTTATTTTTTTTTTGGGTACATTTTCAGGTAATTCTCACAGATTTCTCGCTATCCTCAGGCTCATTTCTTCATTTGTTGCTCGTTATCTTCTTCCCATAGTTTTGAAAAATAAATGAACCCAGTTTGCCTAGGTCTCAAAGGGTTAAATAAATCATTTGATTTTATTTACAGTCTTTGTTATGCAACGGTTTTGTGTGAAAGGAAAAAAAAGCGCGTCCCAAACATGAGCCTGTTGAGTTCAGTCATCTAAAGTTTTAAGTTTTAAGCCCTGCTCTTAATTTCATTTGACAGAGTTTACCGAAGATCACTTTACCAAACTCAACGTGCGCCCTAAAAATCACAGGCCTGGTCGTATCGGTTATTCTATGGATTATATGGATTTTTTAAACTGTTAAAGTTAAATAATGTTATTTTTTAGATTCTGGGAACTTTGTTTATCTAAGCGAAACACCGTCTGAGTTTTCAGCGAGTCCTTCGGTCACCTGCAGGGGGCAGCAGCCTGCGAAACACACAGATTGAAGCTTCATAGATTCGACTTTCTTTAATTCTTCAATTCTACAATTTCATTTAGCAGACGCTTTTATCCAAAGCGACGTACAACACAAGCAAGAATTTAGCCTTAAGGAAAAAACCCTTAGTAAGTGCAAAAAGTGCTTCAGGTGTGATTGGTCACAGGTATTGCCGTCTAGTGGCAGAAGAAGTGCCGCACAGATTCAACAATCTCAGTATCACTACTTACGATGACAGCCAACATACAACATCACACAACTTTGTCAGTGCTAGATAATCAATAGCTGCTTTCATGTTTCTGTGTTTAACAGACGGAAAGACACGGACTAAAGACAAGTACCGGGTGGTTTACACCGACCACCAGCGCCTGGAGCTGGAGAAAGAATTTCACTACAGCAAATACATCACCATCAGGAGGAAGGCGGAGCTCGCCACGACGCTCGGCCTGTCAGAGAGACAGGTACATCCACACACAGACGCTGCTGGGATGATTTACTGAGTTTTTATTAACAATTAGCATTGTTCCACGTTTCTCAACCAAAACAAATCCCCAAACAATGTGTCTGTCCTTCTCTCAACACTTCCTGTCAACACGTCAATAAGATCCTAAAACAGCTGCTCAGCACAAAAAACGGCCAAACATCGAAAAACAACTTCTGGATTCTTCACCTGATCCCATGGGGAAATGTCCTAATATCTGAGAAATGCCCAAAAACCCTACAAATGTCCTAAAATGCGACAAATGTCCTACAGTCCTAAAAAAGTCCTAAAATCCCCAAACATTCCAAAATCTGACAAACCTATTGAAATGTTCTAATATCCCAGAAACATCCTAAAATCATTCTGCCAAAGTTACCCTTGAGCAAAGCAAGTTCAGTATCCCTGCCATGGGGGCTCACTCTTTTGAAAAAAAAAAAAAAAAATCTTGTGCACTTGTGCCTTCATGTCTTTTTGTGTCCCCTTATTAAATTCAGAGGTTTTGGCAGGTCCATGAACGCAACATTTTCTTCCTGTCTAAATGTGATGTTTTTCTACACTTTACCATCCTAATAATCCAAAATCCTGACCATCCGTGCCAGCACAGAAGGACACCGAGAGCGTAATATGCAGACACAGAAGGATACCGAGAGCGTAATATGCAGACACAGAAGGATACCGAGAGCGTAATATGCAGACGCAGAAGGATACCGAGAGCGTAATATGTAGACACAGAAGGATACCAAGAGCGTAATATGTAGACGCAGAAGTCCACTGCAAAGCGGCAACATGTGATGACTTGAGATGAAAACGTGTTAGAATATCACGCCGTTCTCCCACCTCACTGTATAAAAGGTCCGATCACAGAATTGGGGGCCAGAGTCGTGTCAGTGTCGTCTTTGAGCCAGTAAAGACAGTAGTAACACTGCAGAATCAAGGTCTGTTTAAAAGGGACAGCTGGCAGAACGGGACCATGTGGGCGGGATGTTTCGACATGTGTTGTGTGTGTGACCCACCACAAGAGATTTAAAAAGCGATCGTTAGCAGCTGACTCAAAAAGAAGAACAGCGGCCGTAAATGTCCACGCAAAATGAAAACAGTGAGCTCCAGCAGCTCCTGACCCTCCAATCAGAGGACGAGATCAGCCGCCAGAGAACAGGGACGATCAATGACTGTTATTGACATGTGATGTCATTGTTATTGTTTACAAACAGCTGCTGACACGTATGTTACATGTCACACTAGAGAAACACGCTATTGTGTTAAACCTCTTTAGTTTCCATGGTGCCGGCATGTTGGCTAAACTCACACTCTGTAGACATGTGATGCTGCCGTCTGATTGGTTCAGTAAAGACGGGACACCAGAGACAGTCTGCAGAGACGCTCTGTGGGAAAACGGTTATTGTTCTTATGTCAGTATTCATATATTATGTCATGGATCAAACAGAAATAAAAACACGTCCTCTTCTTCTGCTGCAGGTGAAGATCTGGTTCCAGAACCGCCGGGCGAAGGAGCGCAAGATCAACAAGAAGAAGCTCCAGCAGCCGGCCTCCTCCACGACCACGCCCACGCCTCCCACCGGGAGCAACGGCAGCACAGGAGGCGGCGGCGGCCTGCACGGAAACGGCGGGAACAGCGTCGCCATGGTGACAAGCAGCAGTGGCAGCAACGGGTTGGTGTCTCCCTCCTCGCTGTCTCTGAACATCAAAGAGGAGTACTGAGGGAAAAATAAGAGGTTTCATGGACGCTGAAGGCGGGGAGTCTGGACGAAACGTACTCCCCCACAAACTGAAAAAACTTTTCGCTTCACATCCTCCTGCCCAGTTTCAGCCGTTCTCTCGGAGAGACGCCACCAGCAGCAGCTGCTCTGCCATCAGACTGTTGCTGATTGTTGTGATCAGATGTTTGGCGGCCGGCTGTCGGTCCGGCTGCACGTTAACTGTCAGACTCTGTAGTGCAACGAGGCGCTGCACACTTTCTGCAGAACTTTATCTGAAATTCTAGCTGAGATCCCAAAGTTCCCCAATGATATTGAGAATTTCCATCTGATGGAAAGACACAATGTCGTTTAGCTTCAGTGAAGAGCTGCAGCCAGCAGGAGATACTGTCAGACAGTTGGTTTTTACGCTAAAGCTACTTAAAATAACGGAGATTTTCAGGCTGAATCCAGTTTCCAGATGTTTGTTTTTCACTTGATGATGATGCATTTTTGAAAGATTTGTCCTGTTTCTTTAAGAAGTGTTTCCTCAGGTCATAGAGGAAAATAAAGTCACGTGACAGTAGCAGGTTTATGTTTCTGTGTATGAACATCTGTAACTGCAGAACATGTGACCAGGAAACACAAAAAATGATCCCAAAGGAACACAAAACTATGAAGATGCAAAACAACCCCACAAAACACAAAATGACCCTAAAGAGACATAAAACAACCCCAAAGAGATGCAAAATTACCACAAAGAAAGGCAAGCCGACCCCAAAGCGACATAAAACCACCCCAAGATGCAAAGTGACTTCAAAGAGACCCAAAACGCCCGCAGAGATGTAAAATGATCCTAAAGCGACATAAAACAACCCAAAAGAGAAACAATATGACTGCAAAGGGACAAAAAAACAACATCATAGAGACACAAAACATCCCCAACAAAATGTGAAGAGACCCAAAGAGACATAAAATGACTCCAAAGAGACACACACCGACCTAAGAGAGACATGAAATGACCCCAAAGAGATGGGCAATGACCCCAAACAGACCCAAAACGACGGCAGAGACATGTGAGATGTTTCATATAAAACAAAATCTGTTTCTATGCAAATGATACCGTGTTGTACAGCTGGATGGATCCAACAAACCCCAGACTTTCATACAGGAGTCCGGTGTTCTCGTAATGCGCAGACACAGAGGGCGACATGTGATGACTTGGGAATGACACTTTTGCTTCAGCCAGGCTTGAAAGCAGGATTTTTGGAATATTTTGTGTGGTATTTTTACTTCAGTGAAGGGTGTGAATACTTCTGTCAGGCTCAGCGGGTTTTGTTTCCTGTTCAAACACGCTGAATGTTTGTAAACAATGGTGATGTCATCAGTGGACATGGGTTATCATGGGTCTGTTTTCTGAAATGTAATTTTTTTAACAATGTAAAACATTTGTATCTGGTTTAACCATACGTTCCCCCGCTGCCTTAATTTAATGCATATTAAAGATAAACAGGAAGTTTCCATCGTGTGTTTTCTTTAAAGTGTCTCTCCAGCTTAACCCTTTGAAACCTGGACTGGTATCACTTTTTTTAGTTGGGCTCAAACACCTTTCGCAGGCAATTTGCAACCTGGAGCAAATTGCTTTTGGGGGGGGTAATGTAACTTGGTAGGAAATGTTATGTTTTTATCAAAGAAAATATTCTGCTTCAGTCCGTTTTTGATGGTATTTATATTTAAAAAGTAACTTTTTCACCGCCTGCACTCTCAAACAGCACCATACATTATGTTAATTAATAAAAAATTAGCAGGGCTGCCAAATGATTTATTTTTTAAAATTGCGATTAATAGCAGAATTTCAAGTGTTGATTGCACTTCATCAACTTTTTTAATCACATTTTCAGTTCCATGATTTTGCATTTCAAAACAGTGTTGAAGTCCATATTGATGAGGTGAAGCAATTCTTTGCGGATTCTCGATTAGGAATCAGATGACAGCAAAAAAAACTGCCTGTGACCGTCATAAAGTGGGCATGTCCGTTAAAAGGAGACTCACGAGGTGTGCTGAACCCATTTTCATTCAGGTATCTGGAGGCCAGAGCTCAAGGGACCCGGGGAAATGGCCATGCCTTTTTTCCTTTGCCAAAATTTAGCCTATATTTGGAGCATTATTTTCCTGAGAAAATAACATGACTGGTGCCGCTGGATTCCTCGGCTCATCACTGGAGTTACAATTCATTCTGGTACAGTCTTTTAAAAATAAAGCATTTTGGACGGACATTAATCGCATCACAGTTAACGCTGACAGCCCTAAAAATAAATCAGTAGTGCACCAGGCTTTGATGCTAATTTTTAAAGTGGCTAAAAAAGCGGTACTGCAGTTTCCGGGGTCCGTCACGTGATGCCAAGATAGTTTTCCATACAATTACATTGGGAAATATATTCGACTATAAAAAACCGATCCCTTCAGTCTGACAGCATTTAGAAATTCTAGAAGATCTGCAGAATTAAATCATTTTATTCCCTATTAAGCAACCGGAGCGCGAAACAGGAAGTCGGTGCTCGGCTGGAAGTTTGCCGCTCGGCGGCGCTCAGCTGAGCTCCGTGCTGCAGAGGAAACGCCGTGCATCTGAGCACTTTTTACACAGGGCGGTTTAGTTAAGTCATTTTTGCTTCGTGTGCGACTGAGCAGCCTTCATAGGAATAAACACGGCCCCCCCCATCTACACTGTATCCAGGTCTCCTAATACATCCAGGATTTAACCCTATAAATCTCTCAGCCTGCAGAAACATTTTCTCAAGTTGTTTTAGGCTAAACAAACAAAGAAAAGACAAAGAGGAAAAAAAAGAAACAGAAAAAACAAGCAACACACACACACACACACACATGCGCACACACACACTTGATGCAGCAGTTGAGGTGTGGTGTTCAAAGGGCGAAGAGGAGCGCTGGGCAAACAGAGCTCAGGATCCTGCTATCTGCTGCTCTGTGCAGGTGTGTGTGTGTGTGTGTGTGTGTGTGTGTGTTCATGTATTCTCACTCAGACCTTTGTCCTTCTGAGTCCATTTTGCCTCCAACAACAGTGATATCTGCACCCTGATAGAGACTATCAGCAGTGTGAGTGTCGGATGATCACTGCGTCGGCGGCCATCTTGAACTTGAGGGCTGAAAAAAACGTCATCCAGAAGCAAAATTAAACACGTTCAGAAAAGGCCGCTCGCCTCCGAGGCTCGGATGGCACTTCCTTCTCCTTATGCTTGAGACACACTGCATCTTTGTCAGCTAACGTCTGCGTCTGCATGTTACGCTCTAGGTATCCTTCTGCGTCTGCATGTTACGCTCTTGGTATCCTTCTGCGTCTGCGGTTGACGTTTCAGGATGCTGCTACTGTGACGTCAACACGAGCACACGGTTGTTTATCATCGTTCATGTTTCATCACTTCCTCCCTGGGTTTGCCTCCTATTTTTGTGCCAGCTATTTCAACAATTATATTTCAATAAATATTTGATAATTTTATAGCTGCAATTTTGCACAAATTTCCACAAAGAGATTTTTCATGATAAGGTGGGATATGTGGATAACATTAATTTATTTGTTCCTGGGGACTACGGGCAGAAAGTAGCAGCTTTGCTAAAACCTGGTACAGAGCATCTCTCCTTGTCTAATGTAAGGTTAATGTTTAATTGTGCATTGTCCCTGTCTAAAAAAATACATTTAAACAGAGTCTGAGTCTGAAATGTTTGAAAAACTCCAGGCAAAACGAGCAAGAAAAAAAAAATCTTAATGATTTAAGATCATTAAGGCTGCCTCTTAGGAAAGTTGGTGCGTGACAGTGTGTGGGAACCTTGACTATATTAACACGGCTGAACCTTCACAAGTGAAGATGATTTGAGGACAAACCTTTTGTGCAAAGAAGCCAAATCAGAGCTATTTTCTTTGGATTCTGTATATTTTTGTGCGATGTGGTCGGAGCGGTCCAGCTCGAGCTCAGAGTTCAGTCGAGGTAGAGAAGAGGGATAAAGTCAAGTTTACCAGAGGAAGGTCCATAACAGCATTATTTATGTAGTTCAGCAGAGACGCTCACAAACCCACTTCATTCACTTTTGATAAGCTGCAATAAGTTATATAAAGAGGAGCGGTGGCAGTGTGCCAAAACCATAAAAATAAAGGCAAACGTGTTCGAAAACCAGGACGCAAACTGAAACCATCAGAGGTTCACTCAACTGCTCAACTCAAGTCACTTTTATTTTTATAGCCCAATATCACGATTATTATATTTGCCTCAAAGGGCTTTAAAATCTGCGCGGCAGATCTTCAGACCCTGACCGATTAAAATTTGCAGGGAAGTAAATGTATCCTTGTCTTTTCTCTCGTTTGTTGTTAGGTGCGTAATTACTATTTTGATGAAGTCAACAAGCTCGCCCTGTCCTTTTTAACACTGTGGGACAAAGACGTCACTGCTCGTGTTGTCCCCCACATTTTGAATGTTGCAACGCTATCAAGCTCGCTAAACTCCGGTTAGAGCGTCGGCTCAGACGGCGTTTTTTTTCACTCTTTATGTAAATAATTATGCACGAGTCTGAAAATGAAATTTCAGTGGAAGTAAATGATTTTGAAATGACGATGAGATTATTTTCCCCATCAGCCGTTATTATAAATGCGTCTGTAAAACTGCCGACACGCCTTTAACTTCGACGCACACCGGTGAAGTCAATTTAGAAGCTAGAAAACTTTATCGGCATTATGCCAGACGAGCAGCTCCTCTGGACAGAATAGGTGCCATCTTTTACCGCCACGATTCACGTTGGCATTTTCCGAGCGCGTTAGCCTTTAGCTGCAGATCATCAGCTAGCCTGCGAGTCGTCACCGTCATCAAGTTTCTATAATATTTCTAAATTATCACAAAAATATTTTTGCATAGACACGGATGAACTTTGCCTGTTCGCATATTGTTTTGAGCGAGCTTTGAAATGAAATCAAGACTTGTGTTCGTTTTTTAATGCTGTGCATTTTAATACTACTTTGTTATGCTGACATTACTCTTTTTATGCTACTCTCATCATTACTGTTTTATGCAGATGTTACTGTTAAAAAACGCTCATGTTTTTTTATTTTAATGCCGTCATTACTCTCTTCCATGCTTATGTTTTTAAACGCTAACAGTACTCTGTAAATGCTAAAAGTACTCTTTTTATGTCAATGTAACGTTTTAATGGTGTAATTGCTTTCTTTTAAGTTGATGTTACTGTCTTTTATGTTAACGTTACTCCTTTTTTAATGCTTTTATTACTCTTTTTTACAGTATCATTACTTTCTAATATGCTATTGATACTCTTTTTTATTAGGTGTCATTACTGTAGTAAACATTACTCTTTCTCGATGCTATCATCTCTCTCTAGTTACTCTCTTATGCTTAAATTACTATTTTTTAACAGTATCATTGCTCTACTACATGACTCTCTTTTATGCTCATGTTGCTATTTTTAATGCTACTGTTTCACTTTTTTAATTACTTTTTTGTGCCGTTTTTACTCCTCTTTAATGGTATCATTACTCCCCTGTGCTGGCATTACGCTTTTATTTTTAATTCATCGGGTTACTGATTTCACATAAATGTAAGTTATTCACTTAAATTTAAACATTTTAATCATTTTGGGTGCATTTCAACTGAAATTTCACCTCGTAGAATCTGCATCCGTTTTTCATTAACTTTTTGTGCACTTCCACATCTATTAAGATTACATTTTCTGCAAAATTTCAAAACAGATTGTGTTCATTAAATCTGCATTAAATCTGGACCTTATGGTTCGTGCAGCTGCATGAGGTCTGCAATGTAAACTAAATGTAATTATTAAGATTCATCCAACTTGAAAGTTGTATGTTTGAACAGCCCCCTCTCACGGTGCCTGCTTATAGGTCTGTAGATCTACAAATCAAAATAAAAAGTGTCGTCTTAGAGAGGAAACACACATTTATACATCTTTATGAGGGCAGAGAGAGTAGATCCACGTTGTGAGGAGCAACGGCTGTGTTCGTGTCTCATTTTTGGGTAAACAGAGGATAATGAGAGCGGAGCTGCTCGGCCTCTTCAACGCCATAAAGTTTATTGGGGTGGACGCAGTAAAAAAGGTTTCACCACAGAGACGCAGATATGTTTGTTGAGGAGGCGTGATGAGCTCTGATAGCAGCGACGCTCGGAGGATTCAACCCCTGAGATCAGACGAACACGAGGCCCAAACGTTTCATAAGGTCTCTTCTTATTCAAGGAAAAAACTGATCCAGACATCGATATCTGACTTTCACCGCCTCCGGTTTAAAACGATGTAAATTCAGACGGGCGATCTTGTTTTTACATCTGCTCGATATCCCTTTAACCTGATGACAATATGACATAATAATCTCATGTCCAGATCAACGTCAGAGTCACTTTTAGATACACACAGCGGGTCGGATCTGTAACACTTTTAAAAATCGAACGAGCTCAAAAAGAGATTTAATGCAACTTGTTCCGTCTTATAAGATCATATATATTTCAGTCATCACGCATTATGGAAATAAGCAAAGTAAGGCACCAAAATTTGGATAACCCATTATAATAAGCCATTAATCTGAGCATAACCCACATATTTAGGAAAGCTCAGATCACGTGACCAACGCACTGATGGGAATAACGAAGGAGACGTTAAGTTATTAAAGGTACTTCCCCACATTTCTTTTCCTAAATCTAGCCTCCGTAACTTTACTTAAGTAAACCGAACTCATGTAACTTACTTAAACCTATCCTCTGTAACTTTTACTTACCTTACCTACCTACTTACCTGAATATTACTTAAGTAACTTTACTCACCTGAACCTGACTAAAGTAACTTTACTCACCTGAACCTGACCTCTGTACCTTTACATAAACTTAGACCTAATAAACTACATAAGTTAACTCACCTAAATCGAACCCGTGTAACTCCACATCAGGTTTGTCACTTTGCGTTTAGGACATTCTTCATCAGTGGGGTTTGTCAGACATCATACGAACGGTTGTATGAGGACACGTTAAGTTCTTATTGTTTCACTGACTTGTTGTTGTTTTGTCTCCTGAGTTAATTTTCCTGAGCTGTTATTAATGAAGCAGGATATTTGTAGTAGTACTTGATGCAGTGTGTGTCCGCAGTAAGTTTGTTTTTGACACTTGGAGATGAGCGTGAAGCAGCTCTGTGGGAAACAAAGTTTTTATGACTGTGGCCTGGCGGCTCCGCTGCGTGTTAATGAGGAACAACATCCTCGGCTGTTATCACTCGGGTCAAATGTTCAGCCGGCAGTAAACAGCAGGATGTCGAGGACGTTCGTCCAAACCTGCAAACTTCGACTTACGTAACTATAGAGGCAGTCTGGGGTTTATTTAAGTCTGTAGTACGAAGACTGGGTCAGTCCAATTACTGTGACAACCCATTTAAATCGTCTCTTTCTGATTTTGATTATGTCCATACTTTACATTATTATCATTTGATACTATACTTTATTAAACTATACTCCACTTTACTATATTATACTTTCCACACCAGGATTTTCTCTACGGCTCTTTTGTTGTTGTACGCCTTGTTTCACCAAGTATCATGACCTCATCGCAGTATTTATTTTTCTTTTACATTTAAACTATTTAAACTACAGTATTATAGTTTTACTTTTACACTTGTTTATACATCCTGTTTGATTTATTGAATTTTGTGCTTCTCTGTGTATCTGCTCTGACCTCGAACTTTGAGCTGCGGGATCGTTAACGCTTTATTTGATCCGATCTTTTAATTTCTCCTCTTTTTTGAATGGACTTCACTAAAGATCGTTCATTTTATCTTTGACGATGGTTATCAATACGAACGCTGTCAATATCTTCTTTATATCAGTCTGTCCTTCCTGGAAACTACACACACACACACACACACACACACACACACACACGAGTCCAACAGTCAGTGTGTGTTTGCGTAGAGACTCCAAACACTGACGACGGTGGCTCTCCTGACGGGGCGGCGGCCATTTCAGGGCACATTTCACATCTCCAAAACAAAATGGTCGCCAGCACTCGTGAACGATTTCGTGCGTCCTGGAGCTGAACGCAGCGTTCCACTTCAACACATTCACACTGACGCCGAGGCCGAACGCCACAGATTCAACACGTGAAACGCCTCCTCGGCTGCGTCAAAGTCTGTTTGTAGCCAGTTTAAAGTCGTTTCCTGCATCGTCTCCGACAACAGCGACAAAAATTACAGCAAAAAAAAGCAAAAGACAACAAAGCGAGCAAACAGCTCTCGCCGCCCGCCGGCGTCCATAAACGCTCGAGGAATCGCCCCTCGCAGCAGCTCATCCACACTTATACAGCCGCACGTTTATGGGCCATTTTACCATAAACTTTCATTTACAATATACTTACTGGCCCTAATACGCCGCTGCGTCGGCCACATTGATTGTGGATAAACAGAGGAGCTGTAAAGGAGCAGCGCTGGAACGGCAGTAACGCTGTAAAGGGCAGATAATACTGAAGACGCGGCGGGACTACTGGTATTCCCCGTCAAACGCGGCACGTTCGGCTCAGCAGAGGAGGTGAAGACGGCAGGAAAAACCCAAATTAAATAAAACTATTTTTGAGATTATTGATCTAGAAATTTAAAAAAATTACATGGAACTTTACGTGTCAAAAACAAATTGACGAATAAAACACGCAAAATACAACGGACGAAAATCAACCAAAGAAATTCTTTGAAAATATGACGCAACAAGAAAATGTACAATTTTATAAAGAAAATATTATATTATAAATTAATAATAAAATAAAAGAATTACATAAAATTTTATATTAAAAAAGGGGACAAATAAATAATGAGGTTTGGTCTGCGTCACACCGCTGTTAAAAATGACCGTTCATCATAAGCGGTTAATAAATGGACAAAGAGAATATTAGAAAATGACCAAAATATTTTGTAAAAAACTACAGCGGCAGAAAATCAAAGGCAGAATTGCATAAAAATACACAATAAAGATAAACTAAAAAAGTGCAGGACCTGACGCTGGAAAACTTTGTTTAACAAAAAAATTAATTACTTTTGAAATTATATATTGAGAAAAAAAGACAGAACTAGTTGAAAGTTTGTGTAAAAATATTTTCTTTTTAATTATAGCTTCAGAAAATGAACGACTTCATTAAATGTTATATGTAAAAAAAGGACAAATAATGATAATAAAAAAGAAGGTCGTAGATTCTGAATGAGATCATATCTGTACAGCTAAAAATATAATGGACAAAAACGCAATAAATACATTCTTTAAAGATATGACACCTAAGTTATTTCAACCATGAAAATATATGTGAAACAAAAAAAGTTTTAAATTTTAGATATTAAATATCAGATTTCCGGTTGTGAGTTATTTTACAGCAGACGTGGTGCGTTCAGGTTAAACGAGGAGTTTTATGAACGCTGTGATTACAGTCAATCAGTCAGACAGATTGTTGTCTCCAATTACACATAATCACACAGTAAACTGCTGCAGCCCCATTAACCTACATCACACACACACACACACACACACACACACACACACACACACACACACACACACACTCTGAGTTTATGCAGTGACTTTATGGTTTGTGTTATTTATAGTTATTTTACTGCCTTTAATGTGAAAGTACGAAGATTTAAAGATACACAATTTTTAAATTTTAGGACATTTCCAAGATTATCAGACATTTTTAGGATTTAAGGACTTTCCAGGATTTAAGGACATTTTTGAGATTTTAGAATGTTTCATGGATTTGAGGACATTTCTAAGATTTGAGGACATTTGTAGGATTTTAGATGACATTGTTTTGCATTTTAGTGGATCATAATGTGTGTAAAGCAGTGAGGTCCATTCACATGAAATAATGTCACACAATGTGTTTTTTCCGTTACGTGAAATAAAAATGACTAAAGACAGTTTCAGTTGTCGGGGGGAGATTACTGTTTATACTCAGAGACAAAACTGAAGTTTTGTTGTTTTGATGTTTGCACTACATAATAATGTGAAGATGTAACGTGTTTTGTGGTCTGAAGAAGCGTACGATTCCAACATTCATTTTGCCAACTGGGATGAAAAGCAAGACGTGTAAAAAAAGGAAGAATAAAACAAATTATTAGACACGTGTGAAATAAAAGAGAAAGGTCAAACAGAGCTCGAGGAAAAGTGTGTTTTCAGCCACCAGAAGTTTCTCAGAGACTCGCTGCTGCTTTTCAAAGGTTCATAACATCAAAGATACAAAACGAGCCGCCGCTGCGAACACTGATGAGATGATTCAACACTAAATATTTTATGCACACCTGAGGTCACAACTCACCTGTATGTGTGTGTGTGTGTGTGTGTGTGTGTGTGTGTGTTTGTGTGTTTGTTAGTAATGTTGTGAGGACATTCACCTTTTTCACACTGTTAATTTTGGGAACTCGACTTCTTTTTGTGACCAAACACAAGTTCCCATGTCAGAAACAATGAAGTATTCGAGTGAAGACTGGGGTTAACATTCGGAGAGGTTACAGTTACGATTATGGTAAGTCTCCAGGAAGTGATAGGAACACGACTTTGTGTGTGTGTGTGTGTGTCTGTGTGTGTGTGTGTGTGTGTGTGTGTTGCCTGCCTTACCTTTCCCCCTCATTAACCTTTGATCCGGTGATAATGTCAGAGGTTTCGACACGATTGCAGAACTCTGACTCCTCTCCAAGTTCATGTTAGGCAACTTCAGAGGAGACACAGATAGACTTCTTCTCATTATTATTTTCGTAGAGTTTGTTCTGGAGGACCTGACTGATTAAATAAAAAAAATGAAAGAATCACAACACAGCTGCACATTTACAGTCATTTATCAGAATCACAGCGTTTCTTTCTAAAATGTAATTTGCTTCCACAATTTAATTGCAAAAAGCAAAGCCCTAAAAAATATTGCAACATGCATTGCATTTCATTTTCTGTCTTTCTTTTTTGTCGTAAGCAAAACAGGCATTGCAAATGAGGACAATCACAAAAAAAGCCCATGAAATCCTTGAGGAAGTGTTAACTATGTTTTAAATACTTATGCAACATGAATCTTAAAATCCTGAAAAAATATTATGTGATTCTGTTACTTTGTAACAGAGCCGGGTTAGCGTGGGCTTAAAATACAGTTGGTAAATTTTAGCAGTTAGTTGATTTTGACATTTTGCGCAATTTGGCCAAATGAAAGAATATGCTATAAATGTTAAACATCAGTGGCCCGAGGACTGTGCCTTGGGGAACTCCACATCTCATTAGATGCATAGTGAGGTGAATGGGAGATTATTCTCCTCCGACTGACACAGGAGAAAAGTTTATAAAAATGGTTATAAGCTGCAAGATCTTCAGACACTTTTTCTATAAAAAGACACAAAAGACAAATCAAAGAAAAGGCATTAAAAAAACAGGGCTCTTTTAAAATCTATCATATATCTTTCTCTTTAAAGGAAAATATGGCTTCAAATGAGGTGAATGCTTTAAAAACAGAGCAGAGCTTTACATTCCTTGTATAACTGTTATTATGTGGAAAGCAGTTTTCACATGTTCTTATTTCATAGATTTACTTAAACAGTTGAGTTACATTAATGTCCTACTTTTTACTCTGAAAACATGCAGATGAAGAAGAAGTAGATTAAGTGAGACTGAAAGCAGGATTTATGTGTTTCTGTCCTTCTTTTTGTCCTGCTTTTCTATGCATTTCACCCCTGAGTGTGAGTTCCTCTCCGGCCCGCAGGCTGTTAAACAGTCAATAGTTAACCACTGAAAAAGTAAACGGAAGCCATGAACGCCATCACATCTATTGTAGTTTTATGTGACGCTTGTGTCCTTGTTATGACCCCAATCAAGTCATAGATTTACAGTATATCTAAGAGCCACAAATACAGAAGCACAAAACTCATCAGTTAGAAATGCAGAAATAAAGAGATTTGATAAATACAATCTGTTTGTTCTGTGAGAATTTATATTCTTAATTACTTTATATTATACAATCTTAAACCTCACTGTGTGTGTGTGTGTGTATGTGTTGAATTTGTGAAGAAAACATTTTTCTCCCATGCTTCCACTGTGCAAGAACTCAAAAAGGCAAAAATTCAGTAAAAATATATAACATTATTACTGTTACATTACAATTATAAATATTACTACTAATACATTAGTTATTTACATTATTCTAATACATTATAATATTTAATGCACTAATACATTTTAAGTATTAACATTATCACTCACACATTAGAATTAACAATATTGCTAACACATTGAAATTATTAACAATTTACAATGCATTAATATTGATATAGTTACTATCACATTAAAATTAACACTATAACTAATTCATAGCAATTACTGACATTAGGCCAACTACCAATACATAACAAATAGTATTTATAACACATTACAATGATTAACACAAGGCCTATTACTAATAATATACAATTATTAACAGTATCAATAACACATGATCATTACATAAGGCCTTTTACTAATCCATTAAAATTATTAACATAATTGTTAATAAACGGAGTTATTAACATCATTGCTAATACATTACAACTATTAACATTATTACTACTTTGTTACAATTAGCATTATGATTAAGAAAAAAGTCATTACTGACATTAATGACATGAATTTCATTACTATTGTTAACATAAGACCCATCACTGATACAATAATTGATATGATCACAAACATAATTATTATAATAGGCTTTTACTAACACATTACAATTATTAACATTATTACTAATACATTTGATTTAAAATAACTACAAATGCATAATAATTACTGATATGAGGCCTATTATTGAAGTATTATTAATATGTTGTATTTAAAGTATTATTAATAAATAATAATTACTAATGCGATTATTAACAGTATTACTTAATAATTGACATTGTTATTACTAATATATAATAATTTCTGACATTAGACTTATTATTAAAGTATTATGAATATATTACAATTATTAACATACAGCCTTTTATTAAAATAATATAATTATATACAGTATTCCTACATCAGGGCTTTTACTAAAACATTACAGCTATTATCATTACTGATACATTATCATGATTAACATAATAACTAATACATTGCAATTATCATTATTATTACTAAAACATTATAATAATTTCCATTTTTACCAAATACATTACAATTAACATTATTACTAAAACATAGCAATTATTATTTCTAAGGCATTACGTTTAAC
This sequence comes from Plectropomus leopardus, assembly GCF_008729295.1. Lineage (NCBI taxonomy): Eukaryota > Metazoa > Chordata > Actinopteri > Perciformes > Serranidae > Plectropomus > Plectropomus leopardus. The sequence goes on along the minus strand of NC_056475.1, from coordinate 269,441 downwards.
ATTATAATTAATATGCATTAATTACTGACATTAGACCTAATTAAGGCATTATTCATGCTTTATTGTTGTCAATATAAGGGCCTTTTCTGATATAATACAATTATTAAATGTATGACTAACATGTAATTCCTACATCAAGCCTTTTACTAATATTATTATTTATATTATTACTAATACATTACAGTTATGGTCACTAATAATACTAATTACAATTATAACCCTAACCCTAACACATAGTTATCATATTAGGCTTACTACTAATATATTACATTAATAAACATTATTTCTAATACATTACAGTTATTAACATTATTAATGCATTATGATTATTAACATGAGGCCTGTTATTGAAAAAATACAATTATATGCAGTATGACCAACAAATAAATCCTACATCATGCCTTTTACTAAAACATTACAATGAATACCATAATAACTAAAACATTACAGACATGACTCGTTACTAATATATTATAATTACTGACATTATTAAAAGGAAACATTTTTAAGCTGGAGCCAGTGAACATTTGCCAGTTTTGCTTAATATAAAAAAAACTTTCAGTGATCAAGATAGATTGCCTTTGTTTTTTTTTTAATTTCAGCCAATGTGGATTTTGTTTTTTTTTAGCATTTTCTGATTGGACAAGTTAATGGAGGCAGAATGTGAAACTTTCCAGTAATTAGTCTGGACCCTAATCTAATGACAACCTGTCAACACACACACACACACACACACACACACACACACACACACACACCCTCCCTCCCTCCATTCACGCGGTCCCTCCCTGTGAGCTGATGTTGTAAATGTCTTTATTTCTGAGAGCTGCCTGTAATTAGCTCACACACTAACAGATGAAAGCAGCCGCAGCGTTTCGGTCATCCTGCTTTAATCTGACTCTTTCTGTGTCGTAATAATCTCATCGTTTTGCCCGTCACGCGCGCGTCTCGGTGACACTTTAACAGCGCCGTTAACCCGCGGATCACTCTGTTCACAGGTCACAACCCTGAAGCCGCCGCACGCTGAAGATGCTAATTCCCTAAAAGAATGCAAACGAAGGCGGGGACGACGCTTCCTGGATCCCCGATTCCCGCCATTGTTTACCCAGACTGCACCTGTGAAGTGTGAGCCGGCGATGCTTCAGAGATGCGGCGTGAGTTTTGACACCAGGACAGTTTGAAGGAGACAAAAGAAACTTCACTGATACTTCAGGTTATAATTAACACTCTATATTAGAAACGCCTCTGAGGACAGTTAAACTTTTCAAATCTGACAAAACTGCTCTGATTTCTTTCAGTAACAGGAGACGAAGGCACGGCGGCGATTCAGAAGAGATGACCCTCCCAAACTTTACCCCAAAGATACACTGCATCACTATGAGAAAAATATAAAAATAAAGGAGGTTATTATTTAAATGTTATAAAATGTAATAACGTACTTATGAGGAATATTCAAAAACATTTAAGTTTAAAATTCACTCTCCTCAGATCAAGACAGCGAGTTATAATTAAATGTTTGAGTGTCAACGTCATATTTAAATACCTGTTTTCAGCTTCCTGGTGTGTCTTTTCTGACATATTGTATAAAACTAACATTATTAAACTGATCTGTAGACATAAAAAGAAAATTATTTTGGCCGCTGTGCTTCTGATTAGTGTATAAACCTAAATACACAATAGCAAGAACTGCCATGTTCGGATTTCACAGAGATACGAAGCTGCTTCAAGGAAACGATCCCACAACATCCACTAATGTTCCCTACAAGTTGCAAATATGCTTTTAAGAAAACATTTTAATCTAACTTTCAGAGAACGCTTTAAGGATGTTTATCATTTCAAATAATTAATGTTCCTGTGAGGTTAAATGTGACTAATGTTTGAGTTAAGTCACTGAGGATGAGAACAAAGACAGAACGTTTCCAAAGCAACATTCAGAATCACGTTATTATTAACACGTACTGATGTTACAGGTGATTTCTTTTAATGAAAATGTGATGTCATGTGATATATTACCAACAGCAACAAAAAAAACAAACATTTTTTTTATGTTTATAGAGAATGTAACCGAAACTTAAAGAGAACATTTTGGAAACTAAAATAAAACTTCCCACTGAAAATGTTACTAAAACATTCAGTGGTTGCATTGTACCAAAGCTGGGTTGGTGTTTGAAAAAATCTATTACATAATGATGATAATAACAACAATAATAATAATAATAATGATAACAATAATAATAATAATAATAATAATAATAATAATAATAATAATAATAATAATTCCATTAAACTGTTAAACCGGCTCTGTTTTGATGGAAGTGAAGATGTATTTTAAGAGTGTAAATGGTCAAAAATGTCACCTGAGGCAGCAAAGTGCCACAAATGGCTAAAGTTCAAACTGAATAACTTCCATAAATAAAGGAATTCATTTACACTTATTCTGAATCTCGACAGCTGCACCATGTTTTTTTGTAATGTGGCAGTATTTAGTCCCTTTAAAGGTTAAGAAAATGTTTCAGTAATGTCGCTCTTAAACTGAAGTTCAGTTTGCAGTCAGACGGACTGAAATATTAATATCAAAGTGCAGATATGTGGGTCGCTGCTCGAGCAGTAAATCTTGTCTCTTTGCGTTTGACGAGTCCTGAAGGTTAATCATTTTTCAGCGCGGCGTACAGTTGGCGAGGTGTCGAGGTTCTCACGGCTTTACGGCGTCCGTGTGTGTGTGAACGTGTCCATAAACTCCGCAGGTAAACATCAGGACGCCGTCAGTAACCGGCTCGCCATTCAGAGTTTTTAATAAATGTTCGAGCGGTGGGAAAAGCAACACGCCGATGGACCGAGGTCAAAGGTCACACAGACTTTATCATCATAAATACACCTGCAATTGTCTTTTACTCCTAAAAATGCTGTCGGCCACTGAGAGAAATACTACGTTACTGACAATACGTGTCCGTCCCTGTCCCCCTCTGCTGTCCGTCCCTGTCCCCCTCTGTTGTCTGTCCCAGTCCCCCTCTTGTCCTCCTGAGGAGGAATAATCTGCGTCTTTATGGATTTATGGGACATTTATTGTTTTACACTGATGAGAGTATTTTGTTTTGTCCGCTGCAGTAAAATCACATAAAAGCCAATAATTCTCGTCTAAGACGAGTATTTGTGTTTTCAAGTGTTTGATAAACGTTATATTGACGTTATATCGAGAGCTTCTGTGCACCACAAATATCTGTACATTCGTGTGTTTTAACGCAATTTTCAACATTAAACTAGGGTTGATGACAAAACTATTTTTAGTTTCAGAAATCGTTTAATTAACATAAAATACATCGTCATTTTATTTCATTTTAAAAACCTTTTTTCAGATTGAAAAAAATAACTCAATTAATAAATTAAGACGTCCAGAAATCAGGTCTTTCACTGATTTTCCTTTTCATCCAGAACATTCAAACGAATAATATATACCATAACAATATTTTAAAGAAAAATCTTTGCCAAAAAACAAAAGCATGCCAAAATATTTAAAATTACCATATTTTCAAGGAAAAAAATTAAAAACATTTTTTTCAGTGTAACAAGCCTCCTCAGATCAGCAGATTGCTCTCATGCTGCTTCTGTTTTGTGTTGCAGAGTCAAATGTCAAAAAAGATGAAATTGCCCATTATCTTTTCAAGAAAATAAAATGGCCAAACATTAAGAAAAAATCCAGATTTTTTAAATTGCCAATTTGTTATAAAAAAAATCCCAATGTTTGAAAGAAAATTGCTAAAAGAAATGTTTAAAGACAACATGCAAAAAAAAAAAAAAAAAAAAAAATTAAAAAATAATTTAAAGAAAAGAAATGGGAAGGATAAAAAGGTTTTTTTTGTTTATTAACGACAGAGTCCTCACAGTTTGGAAGGCATGCTGTCTTTAAAAAATAGATTTAAAAAAGTCAGCAGCAAAATTAAAACAACATACAGCCATTTAAGGTTGTGTCCTTTAACCTACACAAAAAACAAAAAGAAATAATCCCATAGGTTTCTCCTCATCGCTAAAAATTCAATTAAATTAAAATTGAAATGATTTGCCACACCATTTTTGTTTATGTATTTTATATGTTTATTGTACGGAGTTACTTTTTTTGTAGATTTATGTTACATTACATTGACTTTTGCACCTGTTACAGTGCATTATACTGGAGAAATGTTCTTTTTTTCTTAATATATTGATGCATTCTCTTAACATACTCTATGGTCTATAATGTTGTATCATTTTTTTGCAAAGCATTTCTTCATGTGGCTGTTCGAGGGTTAACTTCGACAAAAACAGTAAACTTCAACCATTTTTTCCATCAGTTTTACAGAAGCTGCTCAAAACTATGAATATTAATTTAAAAGAGTTTAATGAATCTGTATCATAACTGCTGATAATGCTGATAATAATAAATAATAATAATAATAATAATAATAATAATAATAATAATAATAATAATAATAATAATAATAATAATAATAATAATAATAATAATAATGATAATAATAATAAAGTTATGGGTCGTTTTGCAGGATCAGTTTGAACAAAATCCGCTGCAGGCCGACACACAGAGCTGGACAAAAGACAAAATCTATAAGGTTTCCAACACAAATCAGATTTTACAAACTCTCCGAGGTCAATCAATTATTCACCAGCTGATAAAATCACCTGAATATGTGAGATATGAGGTGTGTTTGTTGAGGCTCTGGACCTGATCAGCTGCTGCCATCATGTGTTCAGCTCTGAGTGTTACCTGTGTGAGTGTTACCTGTGTGAATGTTACCTGTGTGAATGTTACCTGTGTGAGTGTTACCTGTGTGAGTGTTACCTGTGTGAATGTTACCTGTGTGAGTGTTACCTGTGTGAATGTTACCTGTGTGAGTGTTACCTGTGTGAGTGTTACCTGTGTGAATGTTACCTGTGTGAGTGTTACCTGTGTGAGTGTTACCTGTGTGAATGTTACCTGTGTGAGTGTTACCTGTGTGAATGTTACCTGTGTGAGTGTTACCTGTGTGAGTGTTACCTGTGTGAATGTTACCTGTGTGAGTGTTACCTGTGTGAGTGTTACCTGTGTGAATGTTACCTGTGTGAGTGTTACCTGTGTGAGTGTTACCTGTGTGAATGTTACCTGTGTGAGTGTTACCTGTGTGAATGTTACCTGTGTGAGTGTTACCTGGGAGCAGTTTGTCCAGGAAGTGAATTCCAAGGATCTGTCCTGATGACATCATGAGGCTGATGTCTTTCTTCTTCGTGTAGTTCAGCACGTCCTCGAGGACATCAGAGCAGATGAAGTTCATCTGAATCACAGGACAGTTGTCCACCTGTGGAGACAGACAGCTGGTGTTCACACCTGCAGGTGAGAGAACACCTGTACTGAGTACCTAGACTTTAGGTTCTTGTTTGTCTTAAAGAACAAAATCGGTTCTCTCCAAAATCTTTACAAAAATAAAGAAACTTTTAAAACGGTCACACAAAGCAGATTTTTTGTTTTATTTGGTTGTTCAGCTTTTCTTTGCCGGAGAGAACCCATGTTGTGTTGTTCTGTGTTGTTTTGGGTTATCTTTGGTGATAGACTTGTTTTGTTTTCTTTTGTTTTGTTTTCAGTTTTTGAAGTTGTTTCTTTGGAGAGGGAAATCCGGAAGTCGGTCGCACTCTGCTGGCGTTAATCCGGACCACGCTGCTCTGTGGGCCGCAGATTCGGTGTTTTACACAATTCTAAACCTGGAAAAGGAGCCTTTTCTGCTTCCTGCGCCGATGAGCAGCTCAGAGGGGAACGAACGCGGCCCCGCCCACAGTGCTGTATATAATACATCCTATAATACATCCGTGACGTCATGTCCTAAACTCTTCTCTCTCCGTGCGCGAAGCATGGCGCCGCGGCAGAATGGCACCATGGGAAACAAGAAAATAAATCAATAAAAATAAAAAACAGAAGTGTGACTTATTGCGTTTCCCTGTTTATTTGTTTTTGTTTCCTTTAAAACTGATAATGACAAAACAAACATATTTTGTCAATATTCGGTTTATATAGGAAACGTTTTTTATTTTTCGGATGGAACTGAATAATTGAATGAACGGAGGACCCGCGGGTCAGTTTTAGGGTCAGTTCAGGGATTTCTCAGTAAATATAAAGCAGAGGTTCTTTCTTTAAACTTTTTGGCAAAAATAGGCTTTTCTTCTTTTTTTTTTTAATTCTACGATTTTTAAAGAAAATATTTTGGCACTTTTTTTTCTTTACATTTTTGGGGTCGATTTATAAAGACAACTTTTTTATTTAGTTTGTTGAAATTTGAGAAAAAACATTTTGGCAATTGTATTTGTTTATTTAATTTTTTATTTTGTGTTTTCTAAGTTAAAGATTTTGGCAATCCAGACATTGAAAGTTGTGTGCTGCCCTAAAAAAAAAAAAAAAAAAAAAAAAAATCCAAAACATTGAAACTTCCCCTGAAATGACCCCACTCACCAGCCAGAAACTGTAAAAACTGACATTATTGTGGAGATTTAAAATATCCAACAGTCCTCGAACACGTCATGAGTTATTTCACAAGCTCGTGACACAAAAATTTAGACTTTTCAAAAACTTTCAGGGAATATTTACTTTCTCAGAAACTTTTCCAGGCCTGGGAATTGCTTTACCAGGTTTTTCAAGGACCGTACAAACCCCGAGTGAGCCTCCGCACCTCGTGTCTGTCTGTTTGTTAGTTTCAGTTTGGAAAAAACAACAACAAACAAAACTGACAACAACCGAACTGAGAGCGGGAAGACAATAAAGGTGTAAACAAACCAAAACGACGTGAGGAGGAGCGCGAGGAGAGGGAGCACGAGGAGGAGCAGCGCGACAGGAGCGCGAGGAGGAGCAGGACGCCATGGACACGGTCAAACAGGAGCGGAAAGAAACACACAGGTAGAAATGAGACACACCTTTAGGGGGAGGGGAGGTGAACGGAGGGAAGCACTGTGATTGGCTGATAGCAGAAGGGAAGCACTGTGATTGGCTGACAGCATGTGGGTGGGGCTAGATTCAAACGGAGCAGCTGTGATGAGGAGAGACGAGCAGCGGTTTGAAACGTTGCTTTGTAACGTTTTGAAACGTTTCAAAACCTGTTCGCGCCACACTGGCATCTGCTGATAGAGGCTTGCTTTGCAGCCATTAATCATGTTTTTGTTGTGTAAGCTCCCTTTTCCCGGCCCAAAAGCCTCCACAGCTATAATATATGTGTGTGTGTGTGTGTGTGTGTGTGTGTGTGTGTGTGTGTGTGTGTGTGTGTGTGTGTGTGTGTGTGTGTGTGTGTGTGTGTTTCATATCTAAGTCTATGTATGTATTTCTGTATGTATCAGTCACAAATCTCCCTCTACTTCTTCACCACAGAAGAAATGCAGCAGCTCAAACGCGCGCATTTCCCGCGGTCTTTTTAAACTTTGTGTCAGGATTTTGTACTGATCACGTGACGTTTCGAAACCCGTCTCGAGTTACGCGCCGAAGCCGGAAGTGACGAAACGTTTCTAAACAGCTCGATGTTTGGTGAGGAATTGGCCATCTTCATCAGTTTCCACAGAGCAACATTAATATGAAACACGTGTTTGATATTAGTCTCATAATAACATTGTTATTATAATAATAACGTAATGACAAAAATAACATGAAACTCAATTAAAACTTAATTTTATGATTTAATATTCGCCTAAAAAAGCACTCACTCAAAAACATTGCCCCATGAAAAATAAAGTCTGTCAGATATTATATATAATATCAAATACATTTGCTCAGACGTTCAAACATTTAACTTTTCAAAACCTGGGAATTAATTCATTTCAGAAACATGAGAAGAAGCAGGAAATGGAAATCTACAGAGGAAAATGACCCAAAAATGAGCAAGAAATTAGCAAACCTACAAAAAATAGGAAATGACCTGGAAAAATTGCTTGAAAAAATATAATAATTTGGTAATATAATTTCATAATTTCAAATATGACATTACGATAACTATAATGTAATTTTTTCTAAGCTACTGCCAAGACATTTCCCCCTAGTTTTTTCAAAATACTTATGTGAATTTAATTATTAATTTTATTTTATTGATTTACTTTGATTTCATTATTATTATTATTATTATTATTATTATTATTATTATTATTATTATTATTATTATTATTATTATTTGCACTTAGTGGAATATTTCTTACTAAAAAAAGAAACTAAAGCTGAAAATAAAGACAACAACAAAAAAAACTATATGACAGTTAATATATGCATGGAGAGTTTTTATTATTAATGAACAATTAAATAGTATGTATGTACTTTTCAATATGTCTTAAAAAGCAGTTAACCCTTTAAAAACTCTGAGCACTTTGGTTAGATTTATTCCGAAAACACAAAAAAGCCACTTGGTAAGAAGAAGTTTTCAAATGAAAAAAGAAGTCAAGTTGAAAAAACTAGTGAGGAATATATCTAAAATTAAAGATTTAATATTTAAATCATATCACTGAATTATTTGAGTTTTTCAGTAACTTCTCCCAGGTCATTTCCATGTCGTTTTTTTTTTGTTTTAATTTAATTAAATTATTATTAATTGTTTTGGGGTTGTTGTTTTTTTTTCCTAATTTCCAGAAATGTTCTTGTACTTTCTTGATTTTGAAAGAAATTATGTGGTTTCAAAGGGTTAAGAGAGGCGCCTTTTCCTCAAAAAAAATCTGTTACATAATTTACTCATAAAATAATGCAAAGCTTTTGTTAACAATGTTAGTAATACATTCTGAATATTATGTTATTATATATGCATATGCATATGTACACCTCCGTTTTAAGCCGTCGCGTTTTATTTTGAAGTAACAGCATAAAGCAGAAGTGTAATACTAAATAAGGGAACTTGACGTGAGCTCTTCTCTGATTGGACAATCATCTTGCCGCTCAGCCTGGCCAATCAGAGAGCAGCTGAGTGAAAACATACGCTCCGTGTACTCGGTGAAGTTTTATTATTTTCGGCTTCGACAGTAGCAGAAAAAAACATGTCCGGACGCGGAAAAGGCGGCAAAGTGAGAGCGAAGGCGAAGAGCCGGTCCTCCCGGGCCGGGCTGCAGTTCCCGGTGGGCCGCGTCCACAGGCTGCTGCGGAGGGGCAACTACGCTCAGCGGGTCGGCGCCGGGGCTCCGGTGTACCTGGCGGCGGTGCTGGAGTACCTGACCGCCGAGATCCTGGAGCTGGCCGGAAACGCGGCCCGCGACAACAAGAAGACCCGGATCATCCCCCGACACCTGCAGCTGGCGGTCCGCAACGACGAGGAGCTCAACAAGCTGCTGGGCGGAGTGACCATCGCTCAGGGCGGCGTGCTGCCCAACATCCAGGCCGTCCTGCTGCCCAAGAAGACCGACAAGGGCCCCAAGAAGTAGACTGCACCGGGACTCACCAGGAACCCGGTTACACCCCGAAAACCACAACAACGGCTCTTTTAAGAGCCACACACCCGAAACTACAGAGCAAAAACCCGGAACCAGCTGTGACAGAGTCCCGCGATACAACACGCACATCGACCAAAGCGAATTATGTTTTTAAAAGTTATCAAGCAAATTTCATTTATAGAAAAACTATATTTCGATATGAACGACAATAAACCTCATTTCTGACTGTTAGGATCCTTAATTCTGTAACACTCGGCAGAAACGTTCAAGCTTTTCGTTGTCAAATTAAGGATTTTCTTTCGTTTTCAGTGTGAAATGTGTCGAATTAAGGAGAGATTCTCTAAAACCATCTCTCAATAATACCTGACATGGAAATATTATCAAAACGAACCGTTTACAACTCACAGCCTCCATGATGTCAAAACTGTTCTGCAAACATACTGACTTTATCACGAAAACCGGAAACCGGTGAGCGCTCATACTTGACTGTTTTTATTTCATTTCTGTCTGGTTTTGAACAATATAGTCAATCCTGTAATGGTTTCCGTTTATTATTTTTATTCATAGATTCTGCTCGTTACTCGTTACTTTCTATAGGCTACAATCAACGTATTGACCTTTGACTTTCATACAAAGCGACAGTGATGTGTGTAATGAAATCAGCATTTAAAGGCTTAAAGTCACCTGTACATTTAAATATTTGGTAATTCTGATCAGTACTGAGGTTTATTGAGAGATTTAACCACCCACAATGGGGAAATAATACTTATATGTAATAACTATATGAACGTGGACATATTTGTTCTAAAGTGGTTGTAAATTAGAGTGTTAACAGGAAGGGTTAATATCGTTTCACAGCCCGTCAGGCCGTTTTCAGGGACAAACTGTTGCGGTGTTTACAGCCTCAGTCACTGTTTGGTGCATGCTCAGACGCGTCCGATAATTCCGCCAATCCTGTGCGAGCAACAGCGCAGAGCAATTTGCATGAAGCGCATTATAAAATAAACTTCTCCGCGTTAAGAAAAGTCACACTTTGAGACAAAAGCACTCCGAAAGAAAATGCCTGAGCAGCAGAAAGCCCCCAAGAAGGGCGCGAAGAAAGCCGTTTCTAAAACCACCAAACCGGGCAGCAAGAAGAGGAGGAGGGGCAGGAGGGAGAGCTACGCCATCTACGTCTACAAGGTACTGAAGCAGGTCCACCCCGACACCGGCATCTCCTCCAAAGCCATGAGCATCATGAACTCTTTCGTCGGGGACATCTTTGAGCGCATCGCCGGTGAGGCCTCGCGCCTGGCTCTTTACAACAAGCGCTCCACCATCACCTCCCGCGAGATCCAGACCGCCGTGCGCCTGCTGCTGCCCGGGGAGCTGGCCAAGCACGCCGTGTCCGAGGGCACCAAGGCCGTCACCAAGTACACCAGCTCCAAGTAAACAGGAAGCTCACCTGTAAACAACAACAACAACAACAACAACAACAACAACAACAAGGCTCTTTTCAGAGCCACACACTCAAATCTACAGACAGGATCCTGTTCATCGTCTTATTAAATCATTGCGGGACATCCTCACGCATGAATAAAGTCCTCCACATTTAAAATACTTTCAAAAACAATGTTGCATATGTTTGAAAAAAATAAATTATTTTAATTAACTTGATTAACCTGAACTGCTGGAAGAATTTTTTAAATCCATGAGTGTAAAAGAAAGCATCAATATTTCAACCAATATTTGCGTGTTTGTAAGTTAATACAATAGTTTGTTTTCAGGTAATGTCCTCTTAAACTGCAGTTGTGTGTAAGTGAAAAACAGAATTAAGACTTTAGTGAACAGCTGGAACTCGTTACAGATCTGAACACTTTAAGTTAAAGTTTCTTTACACTTTAACAGGTCTGTCTTTTGAATTGTTTTCTTAGTATCATTAAAATAATAATAATAATAATAACTCAGTCCCTAAATTACTGACCGAATGAACCGGTGATGATCCGTGATAAACGGCTGAACACAGGTGTGTATATGCAGGTGTGTATTGTATAGACAGGTGTATAAACACACAGGTGGACCTGCTCTCTACAGTCGGGGTGTGTGGCTCTTAAAAGAGCCTTTTTGTTGGTGTGTCAACCCAGACTCACTTCTTCTTCGGTGCTTTCTTCGGTTTGGGTTTGGCGGTCTTCTTAGCTGCAGGTTTTTTGGCTGTAGGTTTCTTGGCTGCAGGTTTCTTGGCTGCAGGTTTCTTGGCTGCAGGTTTCTTGGCTGTAGGTTTCTTGGCTGCTTTTTTGGCTGCTGGTGTTTTGGCTGCTGGTCCCTTAGCGGTGGGTTTTTTAGCTGCAGGTTTCTTGGCCTTCTTGGCGGTCTTCCTCGGGCTCGTGGTCTTCGCAGGTTTCCTCACCTTCGTCAGAGACTTCTTTGCGGCCGCATTTGGCCTCTTGGCCGCTGCGCTCTTCTTGGCGGGTTTCTTTGCGGTCTTCTGCTCCGCTTTCTTGCTCAGCTTGAATTTGCCTTTGACCTGAACCAGAATCCCCTTCTCCAGCAGCTTCCTGATGGCGGTGTTGAAGCGGACTTTGTTCTTATCCACGTCGTATTTGTCCATCAGACCCTTCTTAATGGAGACCCGGGACACGCCGCCCTTCTCAGCGGACGCAGTTATAAATGACACGATGAGCCCCTGGACGCCGGGTCTGGGCCTCCTGGTGGACTTCTTTTTGGGGCTCTTGGCGGATTTGGCTTTGGTGGTTTTGGCCGGTTTGGCCGCCGGGGCGGCGCCGGCTGCGGCGGCGGGTGCTTGCTCGGGGTCTGCCATGCTGCAGGCGGCTCCTCCTCACAGAGACTGAGGAGGTCTGAGCGGGACGCTGCTCTTAAACACGCCATGAGAACCGTGGAGACTCAACCCGCCGCTCCGTCCTCGTGCGGCCCTGAAGCCGCGCGGCAGCTCGTGTTTTCTCCGCACCGATCACCGGCCCCGAACGGGCCGTGAGAACCGCCGGGGCCCGGGCCGGCACCGGACCGCCGTCTCCTCGCGCTGAGGCCGCGGAGCTCCGCTTCTCTCCGCTTTCAGTCCGGGGAGCCTCCGAACCTCCGCCGGTCACCGCCGGGAGCGGCGCCGCGCCGCGCCGCGGCTCCCGCCGCTTTGTCTCAAAGTGCCGCTATCTGACGACTGCAGCTCACTTCCTGTTGGAGCTGCTCCGTGTCTCCGAGGACAAGCTGTCTCCTCAGCGGGGACACTGCGACACAAACACTTCACTGACAAATGATAAAGTCCCATCATAAGAATATATATATATATATATCAGCAGGTGTCACGGAGCGCGTGTCCTCAGGTGATCGGCTCCGTCACACGAGACATTTCGTGTCTATCAGAAGTTCCGTGTGTACTGCAGGTTTTTTTGTTTTTTAGGAGAAACAGATCAGAGGCTGTATAGAGGCAGAAATGAGGAAAACACACACACACACACACACACACGTTAGTACATGTACAATCATCCTTTAAAAACTAACATAATAATAAAATTGCTCGGTAGAGCACATTTGAAACTTTTGTGTTGTTTTTGTTTTGAAACCGTTTCGCGCCACACTGACAGTAGAGTCTGGTAGGTTTATCAGCAGGTTTCTGATCAGACTCTGAGTGACTCTGAACTCTGAGACCAGAAACTCTTGAGTTTTGGGGTCCAGATCAGCTGATCTGAATCCGTCCAATCAGCTGTGAGCGTGTTCACTCTGAGTTCGGCGCGTTAAACGGAGTAAATCTTCGTTCGGCGGCCGTTTGAACGTGTAGTCGTTTAAAGGCCAACAGGATGCTGTTTGGACACATAAATGTCCTCTGGACTCATGTCCTGCTGAGGACATTCATATTTAATATTGATATAAAGCTCACAGCAAAAACACCACAGGAGTTTTGTTTATGGGCCTGAGAGTTACTGTGATGATTGTGGGTTAGATTATGGTGACACACGTGTGGGGACGGGACTTTTATTAACTGATATTTATTATTGATTTGGTTCACTGTCTTTTATTGTATGTTGGTATGTTTGCTTTTTTAAATTTGATTTAAGGTTTTTTATTATTATTTTAAATATATTAATTTTATATTTCCTTCAAAATTGTATTTATGTTATACCTGTTGGAGTCATTGATTGGTACACTAAAATGTGGTGATGTGTGTATGAAAATTCAATGAAATACTAATAAGAAAAACGTAGCACGATGCACAAAATGCTCTGACGTGAGCGCACGTCTGCGCTGTGTGAGATTAGACATGTGCGGCAGCAGGACGTTATTAAGATAAACGACTGATTGTAATGAAAACCTGTGCCGTTATAACAAAATACCACACTGAAAGAATTCTGCTTCGATATCGATCAGGCTGCAGAAACACGGACCGTGTCTGACAGTGTGCTTCAGGTGGGAGGAGACAGGTAGAAACACGGTCAGTTACCATGGTGACCGACTCAGTTTGACAGATAACGGTTTCCCTCCTCTCAGGGTCAACGTGCTCAGAGGTTTCACATCACCTGCTCTCTGGAAAACCAACCAGGTGTCAATCAAAACAAATCAGAACCGCTCCTGGTTTGGTTCTGGTAGGATGTGGTGCACGGATCCACTTTGGTGACTGTTTGGTATCTTTATCGGCTGTGTGACCTGAGGACGATCGGCCTCCGCTCTGCTAAAGTTAGTTAGTGAACATTGAAATGTTTTGTTATAAAATCCTCCTCTCAGCATCACTCAGCGCTGCCGGCTCCGGTAACGGAAGTTACCCTAACCCACAGCTGACCTGTTTACCCGCTCAGCTTCTCTATTTATGCATTTACACGCTTTTTTTGTTGCCGTGTAACGATGTGGTTTCTTTTTTTAAGGACCTAATGAACGCAGAGCAAAACAAGAACGGGACCCTGCAGCTACTTCGTGGACAGAGCAGGACAGGGACAGGGACAGGGACAGGGACAGGACACTGACCGAGTGAGACTGACTGAGACGGAACCGTGTGAAACTAAAAAAAGAGCGAATACTTAAACAAAAGCGTGACGGAGGAGAAGGAGGAGGAGCTCTGTTGGTCTCGGCTCTCGAGGGCTCAGGTGTAACGTGGACCGCAGAGCGGGAAACGTTCAATACTTTTTGCTAAAGTTTGTCAACAATCATCCCCCAAATAAGCAGGAAAGAGTCGCTGTTTGCGTTTGACTCAATATTATTGTTATTATTAACACACAGTCTGCCCCCTCCGTGTGTGTGTGTGTGTGTGTGTGTGTGTGTGTGTGTGTGTGTGTGTGGCTAAGGACGTGTAGCTCTCTCGGTGTGTGTGTGTGGCTCTTAAAAGAGCCTTTGTGTCCGTTGTGGTCTGATCCGGTTCGGGTGTGTGGGCGGTCCCGGTTCAGGCCCTCTCTCCGCGGATCCTGCGGGCCAGCTGGATGTCCTTGGGCATGATGGTGACCCTCTTGGCGTGGATCGCGCACAGATTGGTGTCCTCGAAGAGTCCGACCAGGTACGCCTCGCTGGCCTCCTGCAGAGCCATGACGGCGGAGCTCTGAAAGCGCAGGTCGGTCTTGAAGTCCTGGGCGATCTCCCGGACCAGGCGCTGGAAGGGCAGCTTGCGGATAAGCAGCTCGGTGGATTTCTGGTAGCGGCGGATCTCTCGAAGAGCCACAGTACCGGGCCGGTAACGGTGCGGCTTCTTGACTCCGCCGGTGGCCGGGGCGCTCTTCCGGGCGGCTTTGGTCGCCAGCTGCTTCCGGGGAGCTTTTCCTCCGGTGGACTTACGGGCGGTTTGCTTTGTCCTAGCCATCTCTATCTCTGTCTGTCTCTGTCTGTCCGCGAAGGACGCGGCGGCCACTTTATAAAGCCGCCGCCAGAGACAGGCCGCCGCTCATTGGTCCAGGACGGGCCGCGCGCGCGCTGAGCCTCAACGGTGATTGGACAGAAAAAATTTAAACAAAGACGCCCGCGAGACACAGCGGAGGGACAAACGGAAGACACAGACAGACAGGGAGAGACAGACACAGAGAGACACAGAGACAGTGAGACAGAGAGCGACACAGTGAGACAGGAAGAGACACAGACACAGTGAGACAGGGAGAGACACACACACAGTGAGACAGGGAGAGACACACACACAGTGAGACAGGGAGAGACACAGAGACAGTGAGACAGGGAGCGACACAGTGAGACAGGAAGAGACACAGACACAGTGAGACAGGAAGAGACACACACAGTGAGACAGGGAGAGACACAGAGACAGTGAGACAGGGAGGGACACAGTGAGACAGGAAGAGACAGTGAGACAGGAAGAGACACACACACAGTGAGACAGGGAGAGACACAGACAGTGAGACAGGGAGAGACACAGACACAGTGAGACAAGGAGAGACACGGAGACAATGGCAGGATATCGGCTGAAGACGGGCACAAGCAGAAGACACAGAGACAAACAGAGAGCAGAGACAAACAGAACAGAGACAAACAGAAGACATTGACGGCACCAGTTTCATGAGGACAAACACTCATTTTTAATAATTTAATTCAAACTGTTTATCACATTTTTTAAAAACTCTAAATCAAGGAAATGTATTACATCTACAAAAACTAACACACTGAAAACACAGAAAAGAATTAATATTTGGTTTATATTGTTATTGGTTTTGTATTGTTTTATACAATACACAATATTGTATAATAATTGTATTGTATTACAATATTATACAATATATATTATGCAAGTGACGTTTCCACTCCAGAACCGGCAATAAGAGAATAATGTACCATAAACTGAAAATAAAGAAAATCAGATTTTGGGATTGTCGGAGCTGTTATTAAATATGAATATGATTTGGGATTGTCGGAGCTGTTATTAAATATGAATATGATTTGGGATTGTCGGAGCTGTTATTAAATATGAATATGATTTGGGATTGTCGGAGCTGTTATTAAATATGAATATGATTTGGGATTGTCAGAGCTGTTGTTCAGTAGAAAAGTTGGCGGCTCTTAAAAGAGCCTTTTGTTTCTTTCGTTTTTCAGATTTCAGAGTAGCTTCATTTCTTCTTCGCTGCAGGTTTCTTTGAAGGTTTTTTGGCCATGGGTTTCTTTGCGGGACGCTTTTTCACTGTTTGCTTTTTGGACGCGGTCTTTTTGGGGGTCTTCTTTTTCAGCTGGGCCTTCTTTGGTTTCTTCTTCAGCAGCTTCTTTTTGGCAGCTTTCTTGGCCGGCGACTTGGCTGCTGGTTTCTTGGGCTTCTTTGCTGGTTTGGTGACTTTTTTGGCCGGTGACTTTGGTTTGGTAGTTTTCTTCACCCCCGTCTTCTTCTTTGGTTTGGGCTCCACTTTGGGGAGCGTGAAGGAGCCGGACGCCCCCTGACCTTTGACCTGCTTCAGAAGACCTTTGGCCACCAACCTCCGGAGTGTCTGGATGATGCGTGTCCGGTTCTTGACCACGTCAAAGTTTTTCCCGATCAGGTACTTCTTGATCTTCACTAAGGACACCCCCCTGCGGCTATTGGACTCACCCACCGCGCTGAGGATCATCTTCGGGAGGGACAGTCCATCTTTCTTGGGGCGGGGGCGCACCTTCTTCCGCGGGGCTTTGTCTTTGGCCGGGGGGGCCGCTGGAGCCGGATCCGACATCTGTGAGTCTGTGCGTCTCCGCTGGCTGTCGCTTTGTGTCGCTTTGTGTCTCTGTGTCTCTGTGTCTCTTCAGCTGTCAGACGGCGCATTTATGAAGCAGGTGAGAACCGTGGAGAGTGAAGCCGCCGCCCCGCTGAGGACCGCCGTCACTTTGTGTTTTCTCCTCCACATTTTGGGTTTAAAATCCGCCCCGGAGAACCGTTTGAAAACCCCGGTGTCGCTGCAGCGGACAGAGACCGTCCCTGTCTTCACACCGAGCTCGTGTCTGTCCTCCAGGACTCCTTGAATTCATTCCAGGAGGCTCCAAACCGCTCCGACGCGCCGTCGCTCTGCACTGTGAGCGCTGAGTTTTCTCCACATTTCGCCTCTAAAATCGTCTCAAAGCGGCGCGTGTGAGACGGATATTCGGTGCAGCAGCTGGCAGAGACACCCGAGGACACATTAAAGCCGAGGACACCGCAGTCATGAGGTTTTTTGGACGTTAATCGGTGGGTTTTGGGGTGGTGGTAAACACAGGGAGGAAGAGGGGGGCGGTTACCTGTCGCAGGTAGAGCCTGAGGTGATGACGTCACAGTGATCAGGTGAAACCCAGCCAGCAAAGTTTGGACCAAAAACCCTCCGAGCAACGTTTCTGCAACGTTTTCTTTTAGTTCCCAAAACGTTCCTCTGAAATTCAGGGTCACATTCCCCATAGAGACAAAAAAACGTCAAAATGTTTTGTATTGTTTTTGTTATTGTTTGTTTGTTTGTGTAATCTCTCATCAATAACATGTTCTGAATGCTGCTTTGAAAACGTTCTAACTTTGCTCTCATGTAACATTATGGGAACGTTTTATATAGCACTCTTCATACAAGAAATGCAGCCCAACGCGCTTCACAACAGGCATCAAATGCACCAAATGCTTCACACGAAGACACACAAAAGACAAAAAGAGAGAACAAAACCTGCACGTAGAAATAAAATCACAATAGAATACACAGAATGTGTCTCTACCTGGATAAAATCCACCTGATAATAACGTCAGATAAAAACAAGGATGACATAAAATTTAGCACAGAATACATATTATAAAATGGAAACTGACATTCATACAATAAGAATAAAACAGAGTGAATAAAAAGAATAAAAAGAAGGAAAACAGCATCTGAAGCAAAATTACAGATACAACATCACCAAAACAACAAGCCAACGTTACAGCTCAAACGTTCAACAGCACTGAACCTCACAGGAACATTATCGGCTCTGAGAAACATCCTCAAAATGTTCTCTGAATGTTACATTTAAATGTTTCTGTAAAACCTTATTGCAGCTTGTTATTAACCCTTAGGGACTGTTTGTTATTAACCTTTTAGGGACTGTTAATAACCCTGAGGGACTGTTTGTTATTAACCTAGTGACTTATTAACTCTTAGGAACTGTTAATAAACAGTTCCTGAAAATGAATAACTGCTACAGACCTTTTGTTAATAACCCTTAGGGACTGTTCTTTATTGATCAGTGTCCTAATGCTGCTCTGATTGGATTGTAATTGGATGTTTCACATGATGAAGGCGGGATAAAGACTGCTGCTTTGTGATCGTGTGTGTGTGTGTGTGTGTGTGTGTGTGTGTGTGTGTGTGTGTGTCAACAGGAAGTGTCCCTTCAGAATAAAGTGCGCGGCTCTGAAAAGAGCCTTTGGTTTGTAGTTTTTCTCAGCCGTTTGTAGTTTTTAGCCTCCGAAGCCGTACAGGGTGCGGCCCTGCCTCTTCAGCGCGTACACCACGTCCATGGCGGTCACCGTCTTCCTCTTGGCGTGCTCGGTGTAGGTGACGGCGTCCCGGATCACGTTCTCCAGGAACACCTTCAGCACCCCGCGGGTCTCCTCGTAGATCAGACCGGAGATCCGCTTCACTCCGCCGCGGCGAGCCAGACGGCGGATGGCGGGTTTGGTGATCCCCTGGATGTTGTCACGGAGAACTTTACGGTGCCGCTTCGCGCCTCCTTTACCGAGACCCTTCCCGCCTTTTCCTCTGCCGGACATGGTTGATCGAGATCAGTGTGATCGTCATAAACAGTGAGATTCCCGCCGTTTGACCGGCTGATGTTAAAGCGGTTCGGCGGACGTGAAAGAGGACCGAGTCTCGGTGGGCGGAGTCAAACTCAGCCGCTTTGAGACACGTCAGGCAGCAGCAGGCTGGAGGACAACGTTTCAGTGTTTCGCGGTGGTATGAAGAGAGCTGAGGGGAGAAAGAAAGAAAGAAAATGTCTCCCAACAGGAGGTACGATATTACTACAGCTTCAGCGCCACCACTTTCAGCTGCTGCTGTGTGTGTGTGTGTGTGTGTGTGTGTGTGTGTGTGTGTGTGGGGGTGGGTGTGTGTAGCCTATACTACATGCTGAAAAGAGATCAGAGTCCGAAGTGGCCGTGTTTCTGCTAAACACCCGCCGGAACGAACCGACACCAGCCAAACACACACAGTGATCCACATGTTATAGCCTAAACACACACACACACACACACACACACACACACACACACACTCACTCAGAGAGCGACTTTCACTTCCTGTAACCGCGATCAACACTCACAACGAAACTTAAGGAAACAGGCAGACGAGTCAGGTCAGTTTCATTTCTAAAGCCCAAATCCCAGTTTGTCCCAGAGGACTTGACAGCGTCCTCAGACCCTCACAGAGACTGCTATATATATAAATGTGTGTTACATTATTATTTTTATTGTCATTTCTCCCATTAGATCAATTTCGTAACAAAAAAAAAAACACTTAATCCTCATATCAAAGACAATTTGGACAGTTGACTTCCACAGAATATTGCGCATATTTATAGTTTATATAAGTTTACTGCAACTTTACGTTATTTTTACCATGAAAATAAAATCAGGGTCTGTAATTTCTTTTTTTGTGTCCTAATGATTGTCATTATTACTACTTAGATTAATATGAATCACTGATTATAATAAAGATTCATTAAATGAGTGAAACGTAAACATTTGTGTTTTTTATGCAGTAAACAGTTTGTTGCGACCCGCCACAGGATACAGGAACCATGAAAGGGTTAATCTCCTCGACCTGATGTGAGCTTGTGAGTAAAGAAGAGAGCAATGTCTCCGCAGATTTCATCAGCCAAACTTTTTAATGAGTCATGGGGTGAGACGGCGATCATCGTCCAATCAGAGAGCAGGGGGACACATAAAAACCCGAGCGTCCTCTGGAGTTACGAAAAGATATGGAATCGACAATGGAATTTCATGGACTAATATATCAAATAACTAGAAGAATCGATAATTTTTTTACAGAATGGCCCAGAAACTCTGTCAATTCAATTCGAGAGAGATTGGAAAACATCTCCTGGTCTTTGGAGCTGGACCAACAGCAGCTGCGAATCACTGCAGGTGAAGTTACCATCAGCATTTCATTTAACAATATGTGGCCAATAATTGATCTTTTGACTCAAGAAAATTATAGTGTACTCCAAATTCTTGACATTTTTTACAAAGTGCTCCAATCTGTTCAAATAAACGGAGAAACCCTCGACAGCATGCTCATCAGAAAGGTGTTGTCTCTATTCGGTTTTTTTTGCAATCGCGTAAACGAACGACAAACTGCCAACACTAATTTGGAAGTCTAGATTTCTGGGTTTTTTAATAATATTAATAATGGACTTTTTTTTAAAAAAAGATTGAACATCTTTTCAAAGATAAAATGTGTTGTCTCTATTAACTAACGAGCAACAAACACTGTTTTTGAAGTTTAGATTTATGTTTTTTTTTAAATAATATTAATGATGAACTTTTTAAGATTTAACACCTTTTCAAAGAATTAAAATATTTTTAAAGATTTAAAATCTTTAAAAATATTTAAAATAAAAATTAAGTGAAGTCACTGAGTCCCTGTTTTGCCTCGGTGGCATACTCATCAGAAAGGTGTTGTCTCTATTCGGTTTTTTTTGCAATCGCGTAAACGAACGACAAACTGCCAACACTAATTTGGAAGTCTAGATTTCTGGGTTTTTTAATAATATTAATAATGGACTTTTTTTTAAAAAAAGATTGAACATCTTTTCAAAGATAAAATGTGTTGTCTCTATTAACTAACGAGCAACAAACACTGTTTTTGAAGTCTAGATTTATTATTATTTTTTAATAATATTAATGATGAACTTTTTAAGATTTAACATCTTTTCAAAGATAAAAAAAAAAACAGTTAAAGATATCAATAAAAAGCAAATGTAGTCACTGAGTCCGTGTTTTTCCATCTCGGTTCTATGTCTTTTCCCACTTGTCTCGTCTTTTTGGGTCTCCCCCTCTCTGTCTTCACTAACTGTCTTCGTCTCGTCTCACTAACCTCCCACTCGTGGCCTGGACCTTGCCGTGGTGAGTGGGCTTTCAACCAATCAGGCCGTTTAGTGTTTGTCTCATCTGAGACGTCTTCCCTTTGTCCCAGTCCGTCCTCACCACAACCCGTGGTCCACATGGATCCACATCCAGAGGTTCACACTCGTCCTCCCAGAGAAAATCTTTGTGTTCAACACAAAAAGGTCGCTGGTGAGTCTCAGCAGGTGAGTCTTGAGTCTCGGTGAGTCTCAGCAGGTGAGTCTTGAGTCTCGGTGAGTCTCAGCAGGTGAATCATGATTCTCGGTGAGTCTTGAGTCTCAGTGAGTCTCAGCAGGTGAGTCTTGAGTCTCGGTGAGTCTCAGCAGGTGAATCATGATTCTCGGTGAGTCTTGAGTCTCCGGTGAGTCTCAGCAGGTGAGTCTTGAGTCTCGGTGAGTCTCAGCAGGTGAGTTTTTGGAAACGTGAAGAGTGTGGAGTCTGTGTGATGATGGTGAGAGTCTCTCTGTTGAAGCTTTTGGCTGATGTGATTGATTTAAAGCTTTAATACTGAAAGCACTTCTCACTGTTGACTTATGTTTATCACCCAGGTGTGTTTTAGTACATGTTAATTATCTCAGCTCTTATTTTTTACTTGAAACATATTTCGATTTTAAATCAATGATATTATTTATATTAATTGCAGTCATCAACATCATTAAGTCGTTTAGGCCTTGGACTGAATGCAGAAGGCCTCGAGAGAATCTGCACAAGCGCCAAAAGCCGAGCGGCCAGTCAGACCAGAGGGGAGAAACCAACCGAAAGAGTAAGAGGGGGAGGAGAGCTGGCATTAGGGCGAGGCTGACTCAACTGACCGAGAGCTGCTCCTCGACCACGCCTTCCTCTGACTAATGTCCCAAAGATGCAGCAGGATCAAGGATACACGTTCTTTCATTTTTTGAACCCTGTTTAAAAAATGAATCTATCTTTTATATATATATATATATATATATATTTCATATTCTCTTCTTTATTTTTACACATTTTATATGGTATACTTAAAATTATTTAAACTAATTTTAACAATAAACCTTTGATCAATGCACTTAAACTGTATAATAAAAATAAATAAAAGATAGAGAAGGTAGATTCATTCGTCATTTTATTTATATATATATATATATATATATATATATATATATATATATATATATATATATATATAGTTAGTGCTGGGCCATTAACGGCGTTAATGTGCTGCGTTCACGCGGGATTCTTATCGCGCGATAAACTATTCACTAAGTTGGGTCTATACAGTGAGCAAGGCACCAATTTCACTTTGTTGTTTAAGCGCGGATGTATACCTGGTCGAATTACGCGGAGGGGGCGCGAACAAGGCGGAAGCTGGTCTGCCTGAGTGACCGGAGTGATTGGCTCAAGCCGTGTCACAAAGCTGCTGACCGTTAATGGTCTTCTTCATGACCTCTAATGTAGGCCCACAGTTCAGTTAGGGTCATGTTATCAGAGGCTGCGCCCTCTGCTGTTCATTCCAGTTAGCAGGAAAAAGCTTTTTCCACATGGAGACAGAACCTGTGCTCCTAAATGTCTGTGTTTAACAAAATAAAAAAAAGTTAAACACCAAAGTAAATCTTATGGGACATTATTTTTCTTTACCAAATATTATAGTAGAACAGCTTTCTCAAGCAGTTTGTGATGCATTTTCATCATTTAGATAGATAGATATTATTTTGAATGTCTTTGGCAAAATTCAAATCTATAATTTTAATCTAGATTAATCGAGATTAACTACAGGATTGCAGTGAGATTAATCTAGATTAAAAAAATTAATCTATGCCCAGCACTAATATGAGTTTTGTGTGTTGATTTTTTTACAATTCATGTTGTTCCTTTGCTCTGTTTATCTGCACATACCTGCTGTGATTAGCCTTTGCTGCTGTAATAATGCAAATGGGACTAATAAAAATTATCTCATTTTATTTAATCTTATTTGATCTTTTTTCCCCCTAAGTGTTCAACAAATTACAACTTTTGATCTCAACAACTTCTGACGAGTCAGTAAAACTTACAAATATTGAATCTGTAGTTTGAGACATGGTTTGTTCCATCAACAGATTTAACTCTTTGAGGTTTTTTACAGGGATATGCTCATTGATAATAAACTTTTTTTGTTCACATCAAGAATGTTTATGTAGATAATATTTACAAAGCACATGGTAGATTAATTTATTCACTATGATCATTAGTAATTTATTGATTGATTGATTTTTTTAAAATTTACTTTTGCATTTTTTTATGCATTTGTTTACTGAATACTTTAGCTTGTTTGGGCTCATTGTGAACGTTGTGTTAAAATGAGTCTCAGCAGGTAGCAGGTGTCTGGATAGTTTCAGGTGTCTGTTGATTTTTTTAACTTACTGATTTTCAGGTCTTTTTCTTGTAACTTTGCCAGTTTTAAAGAAATATTCAATTAGAAATGACCAAAATGTATATATGAAAATAACATGTAAATAGTCAAAAGTACAAATTACTTCAGTAACAGCAAAATCCAGACAGAACAAATAAAGACAGTCTAGTAGGAACAGACAGTATTTAACAATAATGTTTGACAGAAAACTTGAAAAAAAATTATATTAATTTTTGTTAATAGTATTTCCAAATTACATGGTTTTGAATTGTTATATTTGAAAGTGGTATAAAAGGGCAATTATGCAAGTATTTTACTTTGACTGCATGATACTTTGGTACTTTAGTTACTATCAAGTTTGTTTTTGTAGATAGTGGTATTAATTACTTCTGTTTTTTTAATTTTCATACTTTAAATTACGCCGTTTGGTCGATGTGCGTGTTGTATCGCGGGACTCTGTCACAGCTGGTTCCGGGTTTTTGCTCTGTAGTTTCGGGTGTGTGGCTCTTAAAAGAGCCGTTGTTGTGGTTTTCGGGGTGTAACCGGGTTCCCGGTGAGTCCCGGTGTCGGTCTACTTCTTGGGGCCCTTGTCGGTCTTCTTGGGCAGCAGGACGGCCTGGATGTTGGGCAGCACGCCGCCCTGAGCGATGGTCACTCCGCCCAGCAGTTTGTTGAGCTCCTCGTCGTTGCGGACCGCCAGCTGCAGGTGTCGGGGGATGATCCGGGTCTTCTTGTTGTCGCGGGCCGCGTTTCCGGCCAGCTCCAGAATCTCGGCGGTCAGGTACTCCAGCACCGCCGCCAGGTACACCGGAGCCCCGGCGCCGACCCGCTGAGCGTAGTTGCCTCTCCGCAGCAGCCTGTGGACGCGGCCCACCGGGAACTGCAGCCCGGCCCGGGAGGACCGGCTTTTCGCCTTCGCTCTCACTTTGCCGCCTTTTCCGCGTCCGGACATGTTTTCTCTGTAAATGTCTCACAATGAAAGTGGAAATATGCGCCGCCGCCCGGAGCGAGATGATATACCGCGTTGCTGCGCGCTCATTGGTCAGACGGAGTCAAACTGTGATCGCCCAATCACGAACGAGCTCCTCCTAGCTTCCTATTTACACTACGGCGTTTCCGTTTCATGCTTTACGAGATTTTCAGAATAAACTGTAGAAGTTCGAAGCGTAATTCCCGGAGTGTCTTGATATCAGAATAAAGTCCTAATATTTAGCAGGGAAAAATCATAAATAAATTGTTTTTTCATCATGTCAGATGAAGATGGTGTGTTGAAATGAATAATATTTAGATTTTTTTTTGTTTCAGCCTCAAGGTTGCAACCAAAAGTTCCTCAATTTCAGAATAAAGTCGAAATGATTACAAACGTCATTTTAAAAAAAAATTTTGAATACAGTATGGATGTAGTGTTACAAGTATAAAATACATAACTGGACTTAAATTTAAAATTGTTAAAACTTACAATAACTGGAAAAATTTGAAGGTCCATTTTTGTCAATGTACTTTTAGAATATTGCAAATATAACAATCTAAAATGTTTAAAAATAAATATTTTTTACCATGTAATTTGTATTTATTTATTTATTTTCTCTCTCAGCTGTGAGTCAAAAGTCCCCCCCCCCTTTAAGTATTTACTCTAGTGCACGAGGCACCGCCCTCCGGACTGTGACGTCAGTCCATCAGGTGATCTCACCGAGATGATGACGACCGGAAGTCGCTGAAGAAACGAAGACGGTTTCCTGTTGATATCTGAGCAGTCCTCTTCAGATCCAGGTGAGACAAACAGCTGTCCTCTCTGTGTCTGTCCTCTCTGTGTCTGTCCCGTCTGTGTCTGTCCCCTCTGTGTCTGTCCCTCTGTCTCTGTCTGTCCCTCTGTCTCTGTCTGTCCCTCTGTGTCTGTCCCTCTGTCTCTGTCTGTCCCTCTGTGTCTCTCCCTTTGTCTCTGTGTCTGTCCCTCTGTCTCTCTCCCTCTGTCTCTGTCTGTCCCTCTGTCTCTGTCTGTCCCTCTGTCTCTCTCCCTGTCTCTGTCTGTCCCTCTGTCTCTGTCTGTCCCTGTCCCTGTCTGTGTGGTGATTTCAGCTTGTTGTTAAAACTGCTTCATTAACAGAAACGCTTTGAGGTGAGATCATCAGGAAATCATTGTGTGACTCTAAATAAATATATTTCATAAACAAACGCTTCACAGAGACGAAGTCAAATTATTTCAGTATTAAAGTCGTGACAGAAAACCAAGAAACAAAGATTATTATTTGTGCTTCTGTTCATAATAACAAATATTTTGCTCCAGTGAAATAATTATTTATTTGATAATAATTTCTTATTTTAACGACGATATAATTCATGTGCCGGACGTTTCTGCGGACATTCGGGATCAGATTGAGATTCTGAAGAAGGTGAAGAAGAAGAAGATGAACCAGCTCTTCATCGCTTTCATGAAGCTTGTTATTGGCCAGAAAAACAAACAAACACGTTTACACATGAAAACAGTCACGGGGCGCCGAGCACTCGAAGGGTCAAAGTTAAGACTGTAAAAACAGCTTTTTAGTCAAAATTAAAACACACGTTTTTATGTTGTTGTTGTTTTTTGTTTGTTTTTTTTTTTCAAATTTGGCACAAACATCCACTTTCACTCAGCAGTAAATGAATTATAATTTGTTGGCCAAAGGTCACTGTGAGCTCATCTGTCTCATTTTTCTCAGTGCGATATATTAAGAAGGCCATGATGCAGTTTTGTAAAATTTGGCACAAACATCCATTCAGACTTTATTATGAACTTGATCAGAAGTTGGTGATTGAAGGTCACTTGGACTTCGACTTCTCATTCTTTTGAGTGCAGTAGCTCATGAACACCTGAAGGGAATTTCTTTAAACCTGGCACAAACATCCATTCGGACACAGCGATGAACTGATAAGATTTTAGTGGTCAAAGGTCAAAGGTTGCTGTGACCACATCTGTCCTATTCATGTGAAAAGAAATCTTAAAGCTTTCAGGCAGTTTCCTTAATTTTGACACAAATGTCCACTTGGACACAGCGATGTCCAGTTCAGACTTTGATGGTCAAAGGTGAGGGTGAGGTGCAGCCCTGGTGCATTATGGGAAAGAGGAGATTCAGTGGTGGTGAGGGCCATAGGTCAGAGGTCAGCAGAGGTCAGAGGTCATCGTAGGTTTTAGCTCAGCAGGTCGTAGAGGCAGCAGCAGCACAGAGCAGTTTGACATCCTGCCAGACACGCTCCCAAAACATCGCCGCCGCCGTCATCTTCCTCCGGGGTCCGCTCAACCAGAAACACTGAGAGACACGGAGAGGACGGACAGATGTGGACAGACAGGTGTGAGCGGACAGGTGTGCAAAGACAGACAGGTGTGGACAGACACAGGTGGACAGAGAGGTGTGGACAGACAGACAGGTGTGGACAGACAGACAGGTGTGGACAGAGAGGTGTGGACAGACAGACAGGTGTGGACAGACAGACAGGTGTGGACAGACAGGTGTGAACAGAGACAGGTGTGGACAGACAGACAGGTGTGAACAGACAGACAGGTGTGGACAGACAGACAGGTGTGGACAGACAGACAGGTGTGGACAGACAGACAGGTGTGGACAGACAGACAGACAGACAGATGTGGACAGACAGACAGGTGTGGACAGACAGACAGACAGTGTGGACAGACAGACAGACAGGTGTGGACAGACAGACAGGTGTGGACAGACAGACAGACAGGTGTGGACAGACAGACAGGTGTGATCGGTGTTTGTCTGGACTCTTTGACACACCTGTGTGTTTTGGCTGCTCTCCGTACATCTTGGGGCCGTCCCAGGGGCCAGAGGTCCCAGGGGGCCCGCTCTGGTAGCCCTGGTACCCGGGCTGAGTTACGTAGGGCCCCGGGGGCCCCGGGGCCCCCCCGGGGGCCCAGGTGGTCCGTGGTAGTAGGTCTGGTCTCCTCCTCCTGTGTAGGTCTGGGGGAAAGTCTGCAGAGGAGACGGACTCATTTCACACCAAACCTCAGAGCGGCCCGGGGTGTGTACTTTGAAACATTTTGGCATTTTTTCTCATTTATTTATGTATTTACTTAAAACTTTTTGGTGATTTTTAAAAAATGTTGACGTTTTTATTTTTTTCTGTGCAGACGGGAGGCTGCAGCAGTGCATGCTGGGTACCTGGTATGGCATGCCGGGGAAGGCTTGAGGCTGAGCGCTCAACGCTGCAGAGACAACAGCAGGTCACATGATCACATCGACTGCACGTTTCCACGGTAACAGACCGACACAACACCAAAACACTGTTTCACAACTCTGAACATTTGGACTCAAAGTCGGTGAGTCGGAGTGAAACTTTAAAAAAAACATTAAAAATGAAAAAGTAACATTTTCAGGTCAGAAAAAATATCATGATATCAGGAAAAAAGCAGTCAGATCTTTACATTTTCACAATCAAGTCATCATATTTTAGAAATAAAGTGCTGAAAATTTCAAAAGGTCGAACATTTTCGTAGTGAATTTGGATATTTATAATATAGTATAGTATATAATATAGTTACATATAGTATATATATATTTATTTTATTTTTATTGATATATATTTTTAGAATAACATATTTTAATAAATTCATTAAAGTCCTTACATGTTCACATTAAAGTCATCAAACATAAATATATATATGTATATATATATATATATATATATATATATATATATATATATATATATATATATATAGCTATATAAATCCAAAACTATGATCACAACGAAAGACAAAACCTGATTGTAAACATAAATGTTATAAATAAATAAATAAATAAATAAAAAATAAATAATAAAAATTCATTTTTTTTTAAAGTGACAAACCCGCTGGATAGCCGGGGGCCGAGGGCCCGCCGGGGGCCTGAGGGACGTACGGAGGAGGCTTATCGTTCTCCATGTGGATGGATGGATGGATGGATGGATGGATGGATGGATGGATGGATGGATGGATGGATGGATGGATGGATGGATGGATGGATGGATGGATGGATGATGATGATGGATGGATGGATGGATGGATGGATGGATGGATGGATGGATGGATGATGGATGGATGGATGATGGATGGATGGATGGATGGATGGATGGATGGATGGATGGATGGATGGATGGATGGATGGATGGATGGATGGATGGATGGATGATGGATGGATGGATGGATGGATGGATGGATGGATGGATGGATGGATGGATGGATGGATGGATGGATGATGATGGATGATGGATGGATGGATGGATGGATGGATGATGATGGATGGATGATGATGGATGATGGATGGATGGTCTGAGAAGGTAAAGAACAGAAAGTTAGACTGTGTCATGAATGTAAAGTAACATGAAAGAGAAAAACGATTCAAATGAAATTCATTTTTCCGTTTGTTGATTCATTAAAATGCAGATTTATGTCTTCAGAAGGAGCCGGTTCACACTTTATCCTTAAAATATACTTTTCTAGTAAAATAAAAATACAATTTTTTTGTGATGTGACGATGTTTTAATACTCAGTTGTGAGCAGTCGAGTGAAGGATGAGGACAGGATTGTTGTTATCATTATTATTATTAGTATTATTATTAGTATTATTATTAGTATTATTATAAGTATATGAGATTTTGCTGAATTTAGAACCAAACATGGAGAATCAGCATTCAGTTTCTATGCTCCGTATATCTGGAACAAACTACCAGGAAATATCAGGTCTGCTGAGAGTCTGAGCTCTTTTAAGTCAAGGTTAAAGACTCACCTGTTCACTGCTGCCTTTGACTAAAAGGCTTTTTACTTTTTTAAATTTTATATTTTACTTCGAAACTCTGCGCTGCAACTCTTATTTCAATATATGTGTTTTTATATTTTTGGGTTTTATCTGTTGTTTTCCTACTTGCTGTTTTTAATCACCTTTTACATGCTTCTTTTCTAATGTTTTAAATGTGTTTCTTTCCCCCTGTTGTTGTTTTTCAATGATCTGTGTGAAGCACCTTGAATTGCCTTGTTGCTGAAACGTGCTATACAAATAAACTTGCCTTGCCTTGAATTTAGAAATATGATTTATTATCTGTTTATTGAGCGGACAGCATGTAGACCTGTTTATAAATATATTAATAAAAAGTTACAGTGACGTTATGGTCTGTTTATTAACATAATTTTACATCTTTATTTTACTGAATCAAAACAGCCTTTCATTTTTCTGTTTTTCCTGCACTGCGGTTCTCTGTTAGATTGATATTTTACATGCATATACATATATTTTGATTTATTTGTAAAAAATGAAGAATTATCTAAGTTTGATAATAAATTTAATGGTTTATTTTTCAAGCAAGACTAAACAGTTTCTCTTCAGTGTTTTTTAGTCGCAGAGACGTGAATATGAGTTTGATTTTTTAGAGTTTTATTCTCATTAAAAGAACAATGTGAATCCGTCAGCGGATTATTTTACGGCAGAAAATCATTTTAGTCATAAAAAGACTAAATGTGTAAATCACGTGACACGTTTACGTCCTGCTGAGCTCATCTCATGTCTCATCAGCTGCTTCCATACCAGCACTAATCTAATCCATCCGTCTCCATGGCAACCAACACACACTCATTGTTGACTCGACCAGTTTGCAGCAAACAGACGTTTTGTTTGTATTTGACAGCATTCCCAGTAAACATGTTTCCAGTTAAACCAGTCGGTCACGTGCTGCACACAATAACAATAAAAGAAATTCAGAAATGTTGTTTTTTTGGAGCGTGACAGCTGAACATGAACTCCTTAAAAACCTGTTAATGTTCATCATCTTCTGAACACAAACTTTATTACAAACTCAGATTTAAATCTGGTGATCTGAGGATTAAAGGACATTTCACTGATGTTTAACCCTTTGAACCCTGAGAGACAACATGAGAAAAAAAGATCAGTTTGACATGAAATGTGTTTTTAAATTGTGTGTTTCAGGGGGAAAACAACACATTTAAAAAAAATGTAAGCACTTTTGTGTGATCGTTTTCTTGTTTATTTTCGTTGTCTTTTTTTTGGGGGGGGGGGGGGGGGGGGGGGGGGGGGGGGGGGGGGGGGGTCTTTTAAGTCGCTCATTACTTTTTTTCTCATGTTTATGAAAGAAATCAAACCAAATGGCCCAGGCTTAGAAGGGTTAAATAAGTCAGCATAATTCCACCTGAATCTGAGTATAGCCTTTATCTATGATTGCTCAGTACTACAGAACATAGTAATTATGATTATTACGGATGATGTTAGTTTTGCTAAATTGAACCTTTATTCGCACAGCAGAAGTGCAGGATGTTCAGCTGGCAGCGACACCAGACTCCGTTCATAAATGTTTAATTTTAATATTTTTCGGTGCAGCAGTTGGAAATATCACCTGAGGAAACAAGATTTATGATATTTTATGAAGTGAGAGTTTCTACTCTTAAATTCGTCCTACATTAAACACGCCTCGCTGCGCGGATTTGACCGATTTTGACAGTTTGACGCTTTTTTTATGAGAATTGCTCTTTAAAAGTGAAGCGAAGTTAATGAGAAGAAACAGTGAATTTCTGTGAAGCAGCTGCTTCTTTTTCAACCATCCGGAGGCCGAAAGCCAAAAACAAATCCAAGTAAGAAATGTAAGGAAGCCCAGCGAAGGTCATCCTCGCTGCTCTTAAAACAGTACAGTTTCTGAAACAGCGCGTTTTGTCGGCGGAGTCTGGACTCAGAATATCCGCTTACCTTCAGATCATCAGCTCGCTCTGCTGCCGGCGCTCCGGTTCGTTCGCTTCTCGACCGATCGATTAATGAATCGATTGTGCGCGAGGAAAGAGGCGGCAGCGGCACGAGGACAGGTGACGTCACAGTCCCTCTGTCTCCTGTGTTTGTCTCCTGTGTTTGTCTCCTGTGTTTGTCTCCTGTGTGGATGGATTTCTGGATTCCCGGGTCAGCTTGTGTTATCGATCATTTGAAGACAGACAGATAGATGAATACATTTATTGATTAAATAAAGTTTTGTGTTTTTTGTCAACCCCCCCCCCCCCCCCCCCCCCCCCCCCCCCCCCCCCTCAGGTGGAGCCGCAGGTGGTTTCTTTGTGTGTTTTTTTTTCTGTCACCTGTTGGATAAATCAAACATCCCGAAGCGTTTGGACTAAAACCAGTTTTTGTTATTGATTAACTGATCAGTTTTGAGATGTCTTCAAATAACTTTATTAACAAACTCTGAACTCAGATTTCAGTCGTCATTATTGGTGATATTTTGTATCAGTAATATGAATCCGTAAAGTAACTAAAGTAACTAAAGTAACTAAAAGTAAAATCTTTCCCTCTGAGGAGCACCTCAAAAACCAGACTCGGAGCTGGTTTTGGGTTTTTCTGTTGTCGTTTTGACCCTTTAAATGCATCTTCTTGCTTCTTTTGCTTCTTTATTGTTATTTTGTGTCTCTGCATGTCTTTAGCATCTCCTCACTTTCCGTGTCTTTTTGTATTTGCTTTTTGTCTCTTTGTTTCCCCTTTTCTGTATTATTTTTTTTGTCTCTTTGTAGTTTTTTGTGTCTCTGTATTTATTTTGTGTCTCTTTGTAGTTTTTTTGTGTCTCTGTAGTTTTTTTGTGTCTCTGTAGTTTTTTGTATCTCTGTAGTTTATTTTGTGTCTCTTTGTATTTTTTTGTCTCTGTAGTTTATTTTGTGTCTCTTTGTATTTTTTGTCTCTGTAGTTTATTTTGTGTCTCTGTATTTTTTTGTATCTCTGTAGTTTATTTTGTGTCTCTTTGTATTTTTTTGTCTCTGTAGTTTATTTTGTGTCTCTTTGTATTTTTTTGTCTTTAGTAGTTTCTTTTGTGTCTTTGTAGTTTTTTGTGTCTCTGTAGTTTCTTTTGTGTCTTTGTAGTTTATTTTGTGTCTTTGTAGTTTTTTGTGTCTCTGTAGTTTATTTTGTGTCTTTGTAGTTTTTTGTATCTCTGTAGTTTATTTTGTGTCTTTGTATTTTTTGTATCTCTGTAGTTTATTTTGTGTCTGTAGTTTTTGTATCTCTGTAGTTTATTTTGTGTCTTTGTAGTTTTTTTGTGTCTCTGTAGTTTATTTTGTGTCTTTGTAGTTTATTTTGTTTCTTTGTAGTTTTTTGTGTCTCTGTAGTTTATTTTGTGTCTTTGTAATTTTTTGTATCTCTGTAGTTTATTTTGTGTCTTTGTAGTTTTTTGTATCTCTGTAGTTTATTTTGTGTCTTTGTATTTTTTGTATCTCTGTAGTTTATTTTGTGTCTTTGTAGTTTTTTGTATCTCTGTAGTTTATTTTGTGTCTTTGTAGTTTTTCGTGTCTCTGTAGTTTTTATTTTGTGTCTTTGTAGTTTTTTGTATCTCTGTAGTTTATTTTGTGTCGTAGTTTTTTGTGTCTCTGTAGTTTATTTTGTGTCTTTGTAGTTTTTTGTATCTCTGTAGTTTATTTTGTGTCTTTGTAGTTTTTTATGTCTCTGTAGTTTATTTTTTGTCTTTGTAGTTTATTTTGTGTCTTTGTAGTTTTTTGTATCTGTAGTTTATTTAGTGTCTTTGTAGTTTTTTGTATCTCTGTAGTTTATTTTGTGTCTCTTTGTATTTTTTGTCTCTGTAGTTTAGTTTGTGTCTTTGTAGTTTATTTTGTGTCTTTGTAGTTTTTCGTATCTCTGTAGTTTATTTTGTGTCATTGTAGTTTATTTTGTGTCTTTGTAGTTTTTTGTATCTCTGTAGTTTATTTTGTGTCTTTGTAGTTTTTTGTATCTCTGTAGTTTATTTTGTGTCTTTGTATTTTTTGTATCTCTGTAGTTTATTTTGTGTCTTTGTAGTTTTTTGTATCTCTGTAGTTTATTTTGTGTCTCTGTAGTTTATTTTGTGTCTAGTTTTTTGTGTCTCTGTAGTTTATTTTGTGTCTTTGTAGTTTTTTGTATCTCTGTAGTTTATTTTGTGTCTTTGTATTTTTTGTAGCTCTGTAGTTTATTTTGTGTCTCTGTAGTTTATTTTGTGTCTTTGTAGTTTTTTGTATCTCTGTAGTTTATTTTGTGTCTTTGTATTTTTTGTATCTCTGTAGTTTATTTTGTGTCTTTGTAGTTTTTTTATGTCTCTGTAGTTTATTTTTTGTCTTTGTAGTTTATTTTGTGTCTTTGTAGTTTTTTTGTATCTGTAGTTTATTTTGTGTCTGTAGTTTTTTGTATCTCTGTAGTTTATTTTTGTGTCGTAGTTTTTTGTGTCTCTGTAGTTTATTTTTTGTCTTTGTATTTTTTGTATCTCTGTAGTTTATTTTGTGTCTTTGTAGTTTTTTGTATCTCTGTAGTTTATTTTGTGTCTTTGTATTTTTTGTATCTCTGTAGTTTATTTTGTGTCTTTGTAGTTTTTTGTATCTCTGTAGTTTATTTTGTGTCTCTGTAGTTTATTTTGTGTCTAGTTTTTTGTGTCTCTGTAGTTTATTTTGTGTCTTTGTAGTTTTTTGTATCTCTGTAGTTTATTTTGTGTCTTTGTATTTTTTGTAGCTCTGTAGTTTATTTTGTGTCTCTGTAGTTTATTTTGTGTCTCTGTAGTTTTTTGTGTCTCTTTGTAGTCGTGTTGTTGTTGTGTCTTCATGCTTGTTTTGTTGTTTCATTTATTCATTTGCTTCTAATATTACTTCAGTTTCAAACTATACTTTTTTCTCGTTTTTTTCTCGAAACACCATCACTCTTTCCTCCTAATATTATTACTTTATTGTTAAATTATTGCAACTTTATTGTCAAAACATTAAGATTTTTTGCTCCTAATATTTATCGTTTTATTGTCAAAATATTGAGACTTTGTTCTCAGATTATTGGGATTTTCCTCTCGGCGCATCATGAGGTTTCTCTCCTGATATTCTTCGTGTTCGTGGTTTTTCTCTCCTGAGTGCGTTATTTTCGGTCCTCCTGGCTTCGTGTCGTTGGTGTTGAATGTCGCACTGAGCCGATAAAAAGCAGCAGAAGAAGAAAATGAGACGCGTCACGCTGAGGACAGAATCTGTTCATCCGTTTATTTCTGGTTCATTTATACATGACATCATCGATTTAATTTGTGCCAAAGTATTTCAGACATGAAGACAGAAACCTCAGAGCTGTCGCTGAGATTTCCTACTGACATTAAACACACCACAGCTTCTATCTACAGGAGCTTCAGCCAATCAGGAGGCAGCAGGGCCGCCTCCGCGCGTTAAATATGTTGAGTTAAATATTTGGGATCCGTCTGTACATTCACATAAGTTTAATGACCCTCCATGCTGTCATTTGTGCCTGACATGCAAACTGCAGGTCAAAAGGTCAAAGTGCCGCCGGCGTTCGCCGACGGTTTGTTGGTGGTGCGTTCGCTGACGTCAGGCTCATGCCGCACACGCATCGTTTTCACCTTTAAAATGCAGCGTTATGTTTGTGTTTCAGTCGTTTTTAAAGTCTTTTCTGAGGTATCGAACAAGAATCCGGACGCTGTTCAGAAAAACATCTCAACAGAAAAAAATCAGTTTTAAAAGTGCTGAATAAATAACTGTTTTAGTTATCATTTTTATAATTTTGTTTTAAAAAAAGACAAAGTATAACAGACTATCTGGCCGATGTTTTTTTGCATTTTAAGAAAAAGTCATAAAAAAAAATATTTATTCAATTTTTACTTTTTGATATTTTGGGTAACATTTAAATTTTGTTCTGGTAACATTGCAACTTTTTTCCTCCTAAACTGATTACTTCATCACTGTAACTTTATTTTGGCGCTAATATTTTTATTTATTTATTTATTATCAAAAACTTAAAGCTGTTTTCACAAAATGTACCTTCATTCTCGTTAGCATATTACATTTTGGTGCAATTTTCAACTTTTTCTTTTCAAAATATTGTGACTTTTTTCCCAAATTATTATTATTTTTCTCAAACTGTTACTACATTTTATTCAAATGTTTTTACTTTTTAAAATCAAGATATTGTTACTTCAAATCAAATCAAATTATAATGACTTTTTTCTCAAATTGTTACATTTTTATTCAACTTTTTCTTTAATTAAGATGCTTTCATCAAATTATTCCAACTTTTTTTTATTATTACTTTTTCCAAATAACTTTATTCTGAAATTGTTACCAACTTTTACTAATTTATTTTTACTTCTTAAAGCAAAATTATTGTTACTTTTTTTCTAAAATTGATAAGTTTTTCTAAAATGATTGAGAGTTTTTCTGCGACGTGTTTCTCTGACGGCGACTCGGACTCTCGGCTGAAATGTTGAGCAGAAATAAACGTGTTGATTTCTCTCCTTCACGGAGACCGTGGTGACCTTTGACCCGCCGTCCTGTGTGACACTAACGAAGAAGAATAAAGGGGTAGGTCGATGAACGCAGCGTCGGTGTTCGGCCCTCCGGTGGTCAGAGACACAAACTGCAGCTCTTTAATATTTCACTACATACGAAGCTTGAAGCGAGGACAGACAGGAGTCACGCACGGTGTTTCTGCGCTCAGGTTCAGTTATTCGGGGAGTTTGAGGGTGAACGAGGCTCAGAGGGTGAACGAGGCTCAGAGGGTGAACGAGGCTCAGAGGGTCAGTCAGCGATCGGCGACTCGTTGGAAAGCATCACACTCCGGTTTCTTTTTTTTTTCTTTTTTTTCGACGTGAGCGCCCGATCGTCCTGAGGAGGTTTCCAGCTGACTCAGCAGAGACGCTGGTGGACGGCGTCTCTGATCCGGGTCCTCGCAGGTTTGCAGGTCCAGTCGAGCCGTGTCTTCGTGTCCTCCAGCCCGCTGTTGCTGCGCCGAGCTCGCCGTCAACAGGTGAGAGTTCAAACAGGTGTATTTCTGGCCCGACAGACGGAAGGCGACGGCGGTCTGCGGGGCGTCGCTGGTGGTGGAGAAGGCGGCACAGTCAGCCGGTCGGACCACCAGAGACACGAGTTCACGAGTCGGCCTGGAGACGTTTCAGTTCTGGAGCGTCGGCGACCTCCGCTGACACGTGTCCCTGGTGGCCCCGCCCCCGTCATTAGGAGGTGGCGGTCTGTTTGCGGAAAGTCTCGAAGAACGCCAGCATCCCCTTCCTCACGCTGCTGCTGCCGTTGCTCTTGGTAATCCTCGATGTCATCACGCCGCCGCTGCTGCTGCCATGGAGACGGGAGGCAAGCGCAGGGAAGGCATCCATGGAGTTCGCCCGTTTGACCTTCGACTGGGCCGCACGCCACGACTTGGTCCTGGGAGGAGGAGTCTGAGCCACCAGACACTTCTGATACTGGACCTGATGGACAGGAGGGGACGGAGGTCAGAGGTCAAAGGTCCTGAAAGATATCATGACCTCGATCAAATTCATACAACCCGTGTTTTTCTCAAATTAATGACAAATGTTATTTCTCATTATTGGAACATTTTTCATAATTAAAATTTTTCTCTCAAATTTGTACAACTTTCCTAAAATAGCTCTAATTTTTAATCAGATTATTTTTTTAAGTTTCTAAAATTATTACTCTTGTTTTTTGTAGGAGTTTTTTTTTTTTTACATTTTTACAATTTTTTCCCTCAAATGACAGGACGTTTTTTTCAAATTTTTTTGACTTTTTTCATCTTTTCTTAAAAAAATATGACTTTTTCTTAAATTATTACAGCTTTTTTACCTGAAATTCTTATGATTTTTTTTCACAAATTATTCTGATTTTTCTCTCAGAGGCGCTTCAGCATTCAGGTGTTTGGGCGTACCTGCGCAGGTGTGCACTCACCATACATGCGGCCTGGACGGCCTCGGACAGGATCCCTGCATCCGGCTCGCACCAGAACACATGACACTCAAACTGCTGCGTGCCGCCATCAACGATCACAGCGAAGGTGTGGCTGTCGTGGCCGACGCCCAGAAAGGTGAGGAAACGCACCTGACATTCCCAGAGAGGCTCCTCCCCTTCCTGTCAGGAACCAATGAGATAGAGGACACGAAGTCAGCTGATGAACCATCACCTGGCGGACTAACGGAGGACGGCGGCGGCGGTACCTCTCCCCTCCACAGAGACAGGATGTTGTCGGTGACGTGGACCACCGCCGGCTCCCACTCGTCTCTGTCGGTGGAGTTCATGATGCTCTCGATCGCTCGGTTCAGCACCTCCATACCTGCGACACATGAGCACGTTAGAGTCCACCTGGACAGGTAACCAGCAGCGTCTTTACAACCAATCACAGAGCTGGATGCTCAGGTGTGTTACCCATCGCTCGGGACACCGGCAGGTTACCGATGTACTGCACCTCGAACTTCTGCACCTGCTGCCGCACCGCCTCCAGAAACTCCACTGAAACAGCAGAAAACCAGAGTGACCTTTGACCTCCAAATTCTCATCCGCTCATCTGTAAGTCTGAGTGAACGTTTGTGCCAAATCTGAAAAAAATTCCTCGAGGCATTTTTGAGATATCATGTTCAAGAGAGATGATGGTTCACAGTGACCTCTGACCAAATTCTAATCAGTTCATCATCAAGTAACTCAACGTGTTTTGGAAAAATCACGTTCATTAGAAAGAGATACACGTAAGACCACAATGACCTATGACCACCAATTTCTAATCAAGTAATTGATTAATTGAATTCAACTAAGTGAACGCTTGTGCCAAATCTGAAGACATTCCATTAAGGTGTTTTGAGATAATCAGGTTCACAAAACAAGATGAATCCAAAGGTCAAGGTCACAGTGACCTTTGCATTCAAATTCTTATCAGTTCATTGTTAGGTGTAAATGCACGTTTGTGTCAACATTTTTTAAATTCCCTCAAGGTGTTTTGAGATAATCACTGCCACAAGAGTGAGACAGAACAGGTCACTCTGACCTTGACCTTTGACCTTTGGCCAATATTGAATCAGTTCACTGTCCAAGTGAATGTTTGTGCCAAATTTTAATTCATGTCAATGCAAGTTAGTTTGAATTACAAAGACCATCATCACAAATCACAATTTGTCTCAGAGGGCTTTACAGCAGGCACCATTCCTCTTTGCCCGGACCCTTACATCCACTAAGGAAAAATTCCCCAAAAAACCCTATAATGGGAAAAAGAAGGTCTAGAAACCACCTTTAAGGTATTTTGGGGTAATAATTTTTTTAATTAGATGCATGGCATGACACTATGACCACCGAATTCTAATCAGGTCATTGCTAATTCTTAGTGAACGTTTGAGCCAAATCTGAAGAGATTCCCGGAAGACATTCTTAAGTTATCAATTTCACAATGTCACATTCAAAAGAATGAAACACATAAGGTCACAGTGACCTTAATCTTTGATCTATGACCACCCAAATCTAAGTTCATCGCTGAGTCAAACAGAATGTTTGTGCCAAATTTTAAAAACCTCTCCAAAGGTGTTCTTGAGATATTGTGTTCACAATTTCATATTCAAAAGAATGAAACGCGTAAGGTCACAGTGACCTTGATGTTTGACCTATAAACACCAAAATTTAATCAGTCCATCTTTGAGTCAAAATGAACGTTTGTGCCAAATTTCAAAAACATCTCTAAAGGTGTCCTTAAGATATCACGTTCAATAGAATGGGATGTTTCAGATGGACAACATGAACACGTAACGCCCCATAACAAACAGCCAATCAGAGAGCAGCAGGTGATGTCAGAGGACAGGTGAGTCACCTTGTCGGGGCAGGTCTTCAGGTGAGATGCTCTCCATGGTCAGTGAGCGAGATGGCCGCATCAGCGCCTTCTCTGACATCATCTGCGGAGAAATCACATGACAGCGACATCGTCGTCACCTGAGCAGCTGGCGTGAGCATGCTAACGTGCTAACATGCTAACATGCTAAGCTAACAAGGATAGCGTCTCGCCTGAGCGAGTCTTCAGGTGAGTTCGGGGACTGACTGACCTTGGAGCACATCTCGTGCAGCGCCGTGGCGATGGCTTTGGCCGGAGCGTTGCAGCGAAACACGTGACACTTGAGCACGCAGCTGTCCTTATCGCCCGCCACGAACGCAAAGTCCCTGAACACACACACACACACACACATACACACACACATTCACAGAGTCATGTGACCAGCTGGCGCTCCGTCAGTCATGTGAGCAGCAGGTTAGTGACCCTGACGTATGGCGGAGGCTGTGAGGTGTGTTTACCTGTCCCTGCCCAGGTGGAGGACGAGTGTTTGAGAAACAGAGAGAGTGACAGGGTTAGTGCAAACAAGTAAACAAACAAACACACACACAGGTAAACAAACAGACAGGTAAACAAACAAACAAAGACAGGTAAACAAACAAACAAAGACAGGTAAACAAACAAACAGGTGCGTTTGTTTTGAGGGTGCAGAAACAGACTGGGAGCGTGTGCCGTTAGCTTAGCTTAGCACAAAGACTGAAAGCGGAGGGAAACTGTTAGCTTGCTCTTGATTGGCCGGGTGTAGAAACGTGACGCTGCCTGTGATTGGCTCACCTGCCGTTGTTGCAGCCCACCCCCCACACACGGATGTTGATGATTGGCTGACAGTGCAGGGGGGTGTGGTCTAACGGGTCCAACAGGGTCAGAGTGTCTTTCTTCAGGACCAGCATCATCTCTCGTCCCTGTGGACAGACAGAGAGGACAGAGACAGAGAGGACAGAGACAGAGTGGACAGAGACAGAGTGGACGGACAGAGATGTAAAGGAAGATGTAGGCCGAATTGTTAATGTTCAAACTGATAAACTTTATTTTTTTGTGTGAGTTTGATGCTGCAACACCTTCTGATAAAGGAAAATAAAATCACCAAAACATTTTCTTCAATCAACACCCCAAAGGGCCCAAATATTTCTTTAATAAAAAAAATTTGAGAAAAAAAATTGCCGAAATATTTTCCTTAAAAGTTGCTATACATTTTTAAAGGAAAAACACAACAAAAATACAGAAAAAAACACTTTTTTTCTTGAGAAAAAAATATTAGCAAAACATTTAAAGTGCTTCAGATTTATTAAGATTAAAAAAAATCACCAAAATCTTTGAAAAAAAAACCCTGCAAAATGTTTTCTTGAAAAATCGCCAAACATTTTTTCCAAAGAAAATAAAATCACCAAGAATTTGCAAAGAAAAATCACTGAAATGTTTTCTTGAAAAATCACCAAAAATTTTGAAGAAAAAGAATCAGCAAAATATTTTTCTTAAAATTTATTTTGCTGATAAGTATCTGGCTTTTCTTCTTTATATTTCTTTTTTACAATTAAAAAAATAGATTTTGTCATTTTTTTCTTCAAATCTTTTGATGATTTAATGACAGGAATATTTCTGATGATTTTCCTCCTTTTTTAGAGCACAAGTTCATCAGTGTGAACATTAAATATCAGAGGATTTACTGACGGCTGACTCCTGCTTTTATTCGGTGTGAGCAGGTTTCTGGGTCAGTGTGTAATGAAGACAGACGGACAGACGGACAGATGGACGGATGGACGGATGGACAGGTAAAGGTGTCTCACCTCCCCCCAGGCGCCCTGCCTGTCTCTCTGCTCGGGGCTGCTGCAGTGAGACAGCTGCTGGATGACGTTACTGACAGCGAGACTGCTGCGACCCGGAGACAAGTCCTCCTCCTCCACCTCCAGCCAGCCCAGAGAGCGCACGGCGAAGCACTGAGGGACAGACAGAGACGAGAGGAGGACAGACAGACAGAGAGAC
Source organism: Plectropomus leopardus (assembly GCF_008729295.1). Lineage (NCBI taxonomy): Eukaryota > Metazoa > Chordata > Actinopteri > Perciformes > Serranidae > Plectropomus > Plectropomus leopardus. The sequence continues at coordinate 228,127 of NC_056475.1, read as the reverse complement.
AGAACAAAAGGGAGAGACAGATGACGAGATTTAGCGGTCAGTGAGTCGTTGGGTGACAAACAGAGAAACCAGGACACAGACGGACAGACGGACAGACGGAGGGACGGAGAGACGGACAGATTAAATCAGATTAGTGAGGCGGTGGTGGAGGGAGGTCGAGCAGAGAGAGATTAGAGCAGATTACAGCTCCGGCCGACCGACAGCAGCTCTCACTTTATTCACGTCAACACCGTCTGACATGATGTCATCCTCAACTTCCTGTGACATCACAGTTCACCATGGCAACCATCAGAAAACAACCTTTAGATCAATAAAACGCTGCTGATCAATAATCGCTCTCTTTGTTTATATTTTTTGAATGATTGAAATAAACGTCCCGTCCTCTCAGCTCAGAGCTCCGCGGAGCGTTTCAGCGTGTTTCCGACTGTTTGTCCGACTGTAGACAGACAGAAACACACGAGGGAGCTTTACGAAGTGTCCTGTCTGATCTCCGAGGTCATTTATTATTTATTAAAACATTTATTAAAGGTTTAATTAACCATCTGATGACACCTCTCACTGAAACAGAGAGAGATTATCAGTGTCACGTTTAGTGATAAGGTTCACCTTCACAAATCTGTCTAAATTTATCTCAGAGGGTTTTACAGCAGGCACCATCCCTGGTGCACGGACCCTCACACAGAATACTAGTACTACTACCACTACTACTGCACCATGTTGGGTTGTAGTAGTTTAGTTGTTATTGCGTTGTTCTTGATGTAGTAGTAAAAGTAGGAGTAAAAGTTGCTGTAGTGGTAGTTGTTGATTATGTTGATGGTGTGGTTGTAGTAATAGTAGTAGTAGTTGTAGTTGTTGTTGATGTTGTAGTTGTAGTAGTAGTTGTTGTTGTTGCAGTAGTTGTTGACATTATTGATGGCGTAATTGCTGTAATAGTAGTAGTAGTAGTTGTTGTGGTAGTTGCTGATGATGTTGATAGTGTAGTTGTTGTAATAGTAGTATTAGCAGTTACTGTGTAGTAGTTGATGTTGTCGTTGTAGTTGTAGTTGTAGTAGTAGATGTAGTTGTTAACATTTTTGTTTTGTTGTTAGTGTGTAGTTATTGGTGATGTTTTTGTATTGTTGTTGTGGTATTATTGTAGTATTGTTATTGTTGTATTGTTGTAGTTGTTAATGTTTTTGTTATTGTTGTTAGTGTGTAGTTATTGGTGTTGTTGTATTGTTGGTGGTGTTGTTGTAATATTGTAGTATTGTTATTGTTGTATTGTTGTAGTTGTTAATGTTTTTGTTATTGTTGTTAGTGTGTAGTTATTGGTGTTGTTGTATTGTTGGTGGTGTTGTTGTAATATTGTAGTATTGTTATTGTTGTATTGTTGTAGTTGTTAATGTTTTTGTTATTGTTGTTAGTGTGTAGTTATTGGTGTTGTTGTATTGTTGGTGTTGTTGTTGTAATATTGTAGTATTGTTATTGTAGTATTGTTATTGTTGTATTGTTGTAGTTGTTAATGTTTTTGTTATTGTTGTTAGTGTGTAGTTATTGGTGATGTTGTATTGTTGTTGTATTACTGATGTTGTTGTTGTAGTAATTGCCATAGTAGTTGTTGGAGTAATAGTAGTAGTAGTAGTCATAGTAGTAGTTGTTGTTATTGTTGTTAGTGTGTAGTTATTGGTGATGTTTTGATTGTGTTGTTGTGGTTGTTGTTGGCACCTTGGCGTTGGGGTCGTGGTTGGTGAGATAATCCTCATGCCACGAAGACCTGCAAGAAAAAAACAGAATTCATATAAACTCTGTGTGCATGTGTGTGCGTGCGTGCGTGCGTGCGTGCGTGCGTGTGTGTGTGTGTTACCTGGCCTCAGGTGGTCCATTTGAGTCTCTGTTGGATCTATGTTGTCCCGCCTCCTCCTGTTGAAATATGACACCACAGAAGAAGACAGTGCATCTGACCCGGGTTAAACTGAGACTAACCAGGTAAACTGTGACTAACCGGGTTAAACTGAGACTAACCGGGTTAAACTGAGATTAAACGGGTTAAACTGAGACTAACCGGGTTAAACTGAGACTAACCTGGTTAAACTGAGACTAACCGGGTTAAACTGAGATTAAACGGGTTAAATTAAGACTAACCAGGTTAACCAGGTACGGTGAGGAGTTGGTCACCTGAGTGTCGAGCAGCTGTGGCGTCCCGCTGAGGCAGGGGTGTTGCCACTGGGTGGCGCCGGTGGGAACGTGCCAGTAGTAAGTTCCCGTAGAGTCTTTGATGGTTCTCCAGCCGGAGGGCAGGTCCGGGTCCAGCAGCAGGTTCTGGTCCGTCCAGATGTTGTCTGAACAGGGAGAACATTAAAAAAATCACATTTTAAACTGAAGGTTGTTTTTAGTTGTTTGTTTTTTTGTTTGATTGTTTTTAAACTGTGAATTTAGACGAACCAGGTTAACCCTTTGAAACCTGGAGTCACCTCACTTTTCTTTATATCATTTTAAGCACTTATGCTTTTATTTGTTTTACCTTTTTTTAAAATTTCATTTGTGTTTAACAAATTTTCAGGCAAGTCTTGTGTACTCTTGTACTGGGTCATGTCTTGTTTCATTGCTCATTGTCTTCTTGCTCAGTTTTTAAAGGGCTTATTTGGACAAACCTGAAACGTGAGAAAATTGGCTTGATTTCCTCTAAAAACAGGAAGAAGGCAGTGAGCAACAAGAGAAGATGTGATCCAAAAATTAACAAGAAATGAACCAAAAGTGCTATTAGTATTAATAAAAAAGTAAGTGTAGAAGAAAAAAAACTTAACAAAAGAACACAAGTGAGGTAAAATGTCCAGAAAACTATGTTTATAATTAAAAATAATTATATCTTGTTCGTTTTTGGTACTTTTCTTACTCTTTACTTATATTCCTGGTAATTTTTTTGTATTGTTTGATCATTTCTTCCTGATTTTTTTGGCTTTGTCAACTCAGAAATGACTTGCAAAAGGTATTTAAAAAATTATAATAACTTCTCAAAATAATTATAAATATGTAATTATGATCATTTAAATATAGTTTTCCCACCATTTTTCTCTTATCATGAGACATTTCCCTTGCTTTTTAAAGATGATTTTCTTTATCTACTAATTGCCTTATTCCATGTTTCTGAAAGAAATTGCACCACTTTGTTTGGGGTTTCAGGGGTTAATTTGAAGAAAGTATTCTGATTTGGACAACTTTAAAATTTAAAAACATTCAACAAAAAAACAGCTTTTTTCTGTGATTTGCAGGTGGATTTCTGGACAAACTCCAGAGATGCTGACCTCATCTAAAAACGTGTTTCATGGAGGAGAAGAAGAAGAAGATCACGTGAGTAACCACAGAATTATTGTGCAAATATGACCAGCTGACGTCCATCATGTCTCTGGGACACGTATCTCTTGTCTCTTAGTGTGTGTCGTCCGTCCAGAACAAAATGTCCAGAGTGACCGGAGGTCAGACAGCAGCGGGACAGGAAACAGGAGACGATCTGAATAATTAATAAACCCTGAGAGACAGAAACTGCTGAATCAGCTGATCAAAAGAAAACCATATGTATGATGGGGGGATTAACCCTTTAAAACCTGGATTCAGTTCTGTTGCCTTTCAGATGCCTTTCAGAAGCATTTAAACCCTTAAAACCCCAAGCATAATACTTTGAGTTATTTAAATATATATATATATATATATATATATGTGTGAAAATAGCCATAAGCTCCTTTAGCAGATAAGCCTGCAAATTGCAAGAAATAATGAAAAGTTGACAAGAAAATGACTGGATAAGAGAGAGAAAATTATTAGTAAATTTAAAAATTCTAGGGAAAAATAATCAAGAAAATGGTATATGAAAGCATTATAACGATTTAGGTTATTTTCTGTATTATGTTATTTTTTTTTAAAAAGAGAATGTCACTTTTTTATTTTACAAAATGTAGATAATTGTTTTTAATTTAAAAATGCTCTGATTTTCCCCTTTTTAAAGAACTTTATTTTACCTCCCAATTTTCATGTTTCTTTTTAAAAAAATAATTCTTTCTAAAAAAAGTCTTTCTCAAAAGAATTTGGGCTACAATTGAGGCTACAGCCACGTATAGGCTCTACATGAGGCGTATTTAATTCTACAATTCTACAATTTCATTTAGCAGACGCTTTTATCCAAAGCGATGTACAACACAAGCAAGAATTTAGACTTAAGGAAAAAACCCCTTAGTAATTGCAAAAAGTGCTTCAGGTGTGATTGGTCACAGGTATTGCCGTCTAGTGGCAGAAGAAGTGCCGCACAGCATCTTTCGCATGCAGAGCGTAGTGGGCGAGAAGGAGAGTAGACCTGGATCGGGGATTCCAGGTAGGCTGGAGCAGTTCTTGTGATTGTTTTGTAAGCCAAGAGAAGTGCTTTGAATTTGATTCTGGCTGCCACTGGAAGCCAGTGAAGAGAAATTAGCAGCGGGGTGACATGTGCTGTTTTGGGCTGGTTGAAGACCAGACGTGCTGCTGCGTTCTGGATCATCTGAAGAGGTTTGAATGAGCATGCAGGGAGGCCTGCCAGAAGAGAGTTGCGGTAGTCAATGCGTGAGATCACAAGAGCCTGAACCAGAAGCTGTGTGGCCTGTTGGGTCAGGAAGGGTCTGATCTTCCTGATGTTGTAGAGGGCATAACGACAAGACCGAGAAACTGAGGCCACATGAACCTTAAAGGTCAGCTGGTCATCGATCATGACACCCAGGTTTCTGGCTGAGTTTGTGGGCACAAGTAGGCTCGAGTCTAGTTGGACACTGATCCGAGGCTGAACAGATGGACAAGCTGGAAAGACCATGAGCTCGGTCTTAGACAGATTTAGCTGAAGGTGGCGTTCCTTCATCCATGTGGAGATATCAGCCAGGCACGCTGATATCCGAGCTGAGACCGTTCTGTCATCAGGTGGAAAGGAGAGGAAGAGCTGAGTGTCATCAGCATAGCAGCGGTAGGAGAAACCGTGGGAGCGGATCACTGCACCGAGTGAGGTGGTGTACAGAGAGAAGAGTAGGGGACCAAGCACCGACCCCTGAGGAACCCCTGTCGATAGGCCATGTGGCCTAGACACCTCTCCTCGCCATGACACTCTGAAGGATCTGCCTGTGAGGTAGGACTTGAACCACCATAGGACAGAACCTGAGATGCCGAGCTCAGAGAGTGCGGAGAGGAGGATTTGATGGTTCACCGTGTCAAAGGCAGCAGACAGGTCCAGCAGCAGTAGGACAGAGGATTGACCAGCAGCTCGAGCCAGTCTCAGTGACTCAGTGACTGACAGGAGTGCAGTCTCAGTGGAGTGGTCACACCTGAAGCCAGACTGAAAGGAGTCGAGTAGGCTGTTGTTCCGCAAGTGTTCAGAGACCTGGTTAAATACTGCGCGCTCCAGTATTTTCGACAGAAATGGTAGAAGTGAGACTGGCCTGTAGTTTTCAACCTGGGCGGGGTTGAGATTAGGCTTTTTGAGCAGTGGGGTGACACGGGCTTGCTTAAAAGTAGCAGGAAAAGTGCCAGTTTTTAGGGAGGAATTGACAATGTGTGTGACTGCAGGTTTGATAGTGGGCAGGATGGTCTGCAGGATGCGGGTGGGTATTGGATCGAGAGGACATGTTGTAGGTTTTGAGCTCAGAAGAAGTCTGGAGACCTCATCCTCGGTCAGAGGAGCGAAAGAGCAGAGTGAAGCGGCAGTAGTGGGTTTGAGCTGACTGGGCCGGTCAGGCTCAGAGAACTGGTTGCTGATTGCAGCCACCTTTTCAGTGAAAAGGAGGCAAACATGTCTGGAGTCAGTGTAGGGGAAGGCTGAGCAGCTGGAGGAGAAAGCAAGGAGTTAAACACCATAAACAGTTTTCTGGAGTCAGTAGCAGCACAGATCTTGTTCTGATAGAAGGCTTTCTTAGCGGACTGCAAGGAAGAGGTAAAGGAAGCAAGTTTTCTGTTTGTATGAGGACAAATCAGTGGGTTCTTGGGATTTACGCCACTTTCTTTCTGCTGCCCTGAGTCCAGTTCTTTGTTCTCTCAGAGCTTCAGAGAGCCATGGACTTGGTTGTTTTTTCTTGGCTGGTTTGGACACCAGGGGGCAGAGTTTGTCCAGAGAGGATGCCAGAGAGGAACAGAGTGTTTCTGTAGCCTCATTAACAGAAAGTGAGGAGAAGTGTGAGTGGTCAGGCATGGCAGAGCTCACCTCATCAGACAGCTGTGCTGCTGTGAGGGACTTATGGTTTCTGCGGAGGGAAATTTTCTGAGTGGGTGTCTGCAATTGCGGAAAGGCAGCTGCAAATTTTACCAAGAAATGGTCTGACAGGTGTAGAGGGGTAACTGTCACATCTGCTATGGAGCAGTTACGAGTCAGCACCAAGTCAAGGACTTTACCAGCTTTGTGGGTGGGAGGAGAAGGAGCTAGTTCAAGTGCAGAGGAGGAGAGTAGTGCCAGAAAGTTGTTTGCGAGAGTACTGTCAATGTGAATGTTCATGTCTCCCATGACAGTCAGTGGTGTGCCATCATCAGGGATGTCAGAGAGTAACATGTCCATTTCAGAGACAAAGCTATCCAGATTACCCCCTGGTGGGCGGTACACAACCAGAATATATGCTTTGATGGGAGCAGCATTTAACCCTTTGAAACCTGAGCAAACTTGATGTCTTTGATTTCAGTGAAAGAAGACATGACCCAAAAATTAACAAGAAACTAGTAAAAATTAGCTGAAATTTATAAAAACAAGAAAGTAAAAAGAACGATAGAAAAATGAAAACGAAAGCATTAAACGACCTAAGAAATGAATTGGGTGACAAAAAATGACCAGGACGTTAGTTTAGAAAACAGAAAAATAAACATAAAACTAAAAAAACCAAACAACAACAACAAAATACAACTGTTATAATTATACTTAAAAAATAAAATAAAACGTAGCATTTTTTTCTCCACTTTCAGCCCTTTTCTCTAATTTGTAATTTGTGTTGTTCCCTTTTTTTAAATCATTATTTATTTTATTTTTCTTTGCTTATTTTCAGGTACAGATGGTTGATTTTTTTTTCTTCCTAAGTTTTTGCATTTAATCAAACCAATTTGTTCAGATTTCAAAGGGTTAACTGTCTCACAGGAATCAGGCGATCTGATTGGTACTAACTGGCCTCACCTCCTCTGACAGACTGCAGGAAGTGATGTCATTATGACCTCACAGACAGAGTGTCCTGGTATCCCGCAGTCCGTGTGTGTGTGTGTGTGTGTGTTTCTGTTCTTCTGTCGTTGTGAGGTCCTGTCTGACCTATTCTCTCAGTGGGGTCATGTGACTGATGGCCAATCAGAGGGCTATAAATCCTGTAAAAAAAAGGTCACCTGATGTGTTTGTACATGATGTCATTGTCACAGAGACTGAGAGGATGCGTGTTTGGACATTTTTGGACGAATGGACACAGTCGCTGACGTCTCTGAGCTTCCTGAAATAAGAAGTTCGTTTGTGGGCTGAAAAAGTTATCGACTTCGTTCTTTATTTTGCATCAAACTTCAGTTCAAAGCTGAGCTTTTATTTTCTTAAATTACTGAACTCAACAGGCTGATATTTGGGA
>NC_056475.1:208062-215562 GCF_008729295.1 Plectropomus leopardus | reverse complement strand
CATTGACTCAACGAACTGCTTTCAAAAATCTGTCAATTATATTTTTCACCTAGCTTCTAGCAGATAGTTATTCCGTTTTTAAACATATTAACGGCTGTCACGAATTAACTGTTTGTTGTTTATAGTTCGGCATACACATATTTCACCAAACTCTTTTTTTTACCATAAAAAATAAGTTTTTTTAGAGGTTTGTCGCAAAACTGTTAGACGAACTGCGTTCAAAAATATGTCAAGTAAATATTCATTATATTATCAATATTTTCATTTTGTAAACATAAACGAGGCTTTTACGAATCTGCTAGCTGTCATCTTCTGTTCGGCATATACACAATACACAAAACTATCTTTTGTCACATACGAAAGGAAGACTCCTTTGAGGTTGTCATGTTTTGTCAGTTTCGATTTACTGAACGTGCCATGGCTAATTTAGCAGTTGTGTGAGTGTAGTCTGGTGATGTAAATAAACCCTAACTTTACAGTAAAACATTAAAAAGAGGTAAAGTTATCTCTGTGATCTAAATGCAGCACGAGTGGAACAACCTGTCCATTTTCTGAATCTGTCTAATCATGCTGTCCCGACTGAAGAGTTAGCCAAATATTAAATGGAGTTTGGTTGAATGCTCTCAACATTTAATGAGATGACGGAGCCTGTATGTGCAGTCTGTGACCACAGACTGCACATACAGGCTCTGTCTGTGAGTCAGATATTGGCAGGTGATGTCAGGATGCTACAGACCCTCACAGCGATCAATACATATCAATAATATGGAGACAATAGAGACACCTCAGCAGGGACACCAACATCAGTCCTCATCTGTCAGTGTGCTCAGCCGGCTCCCCAGCTCAAACATGTCAGTTTTTCTCGTATATTTATGAGTTTATTCACGTAATATTATGACTTTTTCAGCATGAATTTATGACTTTATTCTGAAATTTTAGCCTTCTCATTGAATTATGACGCGATTGTCATTGATACTAATAAATTACAGCGTCATTCTCGTTAAAGTCTGACTTTACAAAAACGTCGACTCTGAATCTCACCGCAGTCACTTTCACATGTAATTTTGTCTCCAATGCTCCATATAGTTTCTGTGTTTATTCTCTTCTTATTTTAGTTCGTGTCCCTCGTTTTGCTTTTCTCTGCGTCTTTTCTGTATTTGACAGTTTGATGTTTTGTCTCTGTGCTGCAGCAGCTGCCTCCTGCTCTAATTCTTTGAACACTTCATGTTATCAGGATTGAAGCGGCTTGTGTGATAAAGTAGATAACACTGACTGCAGCTGAAGTGATCAGAAGATTAATCAATACTCTGGTTGTAGTTTCTCAGATGTGCCACAACATTAAAAATAAGTTTAAATTATGATGGTGCAGCTGGATACTGTCGATCCTTTCAGAATAAAACCGGATCTCTGTGTTTCCTAGGTAACCAGGAGCGGGGCTGGAACGACCCCCCCCAGTTCTCATATGGCCTTCAGAAGGCCCACGGACCACAGAGGAGCCTCCTGAACAAGAGAGCAGCTCCACCAGAAGCTACAGGTGAGAAAACATTAACCCTTTCCTCCACTGAGAGTCTCTGCAGAGTCTCTGAAGAACCAATCAGACAGCGGCGTCACGTGACTCCAGAGTGTGGTTTTAGACAGCATGCCGGCATCACGGAAAGTAAAACGCTTTAACATGACAGCGTGGGCCCGCAGTGTGACGTATAACATATGTGTCAGCAGCTCTTCATAAACAGTAACAATGACAGATTTTTGGTATTTTTTTCCATGACAAAAATTTGCAATCTTTTTTTCTTTTAAAATTTTGGGCAGTTTTTCAAGAAAACAACAAAACAAAAATACTTTTGGTGACTTTTAAAAAATATATATATATATCTTGACAGTTTATAAAGAAAAAATAGCTCTTTTGTGTTATTTTTTGTGAATTTTCTTCCATTAAACATTTTTTTCTGTTGTTGCTTTTTTCTTTTAAAAAATATGGTAAATTTTAAAGAAAACATTTTTGCCTTTTTGTCTTTCAAAATTTGGGGAATTTTCTATGAAAAGTTTTGGTGATTTTTTTTTCCTTTAAAAAAAGTTGGCAGTTTATAAAGAAAACATTTTGGATTTTTGTCTTTCAAAATTCTTGACATTTTTTCTTTTTCTAGAAAATTTTTGGTGATTTTTCAATTTTAAATGAAAACATTTTGCTTATTTTTTCGCTTGGTGTTTTTTTTTTTTGGTATTACTTTCAACTTTTTGTGTAATTTAAAGGAAAAACATTTTCTTTAAAATATTTTTTGCATTGTTTTTAGGGCTGCAGCTATCGAATATTTTAGTAATCGAGTATTCTACTGAAAATTCCATCGATTAATCGAGTAATCGGATAAAACATATTTTTGTTTAGTTAAAGAGCAATTATAAATATACATGGGACAATAAGACATTTCACCTAACAATGAACCATTGGTTTCCTTTTTTAACTACCCAGTTAGCTTTATTATGTTTTTATTTTCCACCCTCATCACTCTGCAGCGCTGTGTTTGTACAGATTAAATAAAGCCTGTATGAAAGGCACGTTAGCCACGCATCGACAGTAGTCATAATTAATAGAAACCTAGCCCTCCGCAGGGCTAACGTTATGTTAGCAAGGTACAGTAACGTTAATCTCATTAATTAGCGCTACGTTAACTTCATTTTGCCTCGTCTCGGGTGACGGTCCTCCGCTCTCGGAGTAAACAGGGTGGCCTCGGTGGAGATGCTGCAGCATTGAAGACGTACTGTTGTGGTATGCAAGCGCTGTCTCACAGTGAATACACGCAGCAGTGTTCGCCTCGGTGTCCAGCTTGAAATGCTCCCACACTTTTGACATTTTCTGCCTTTTCTTTGTGCCTTTCTCTTCGCTTTCGTCGCCTTCTTCGTCGTTACCTCTTCATCCGTGGTTAAAACCAAACATATCCGCCGCCTCTTTTTTATTCCTTTATGTGTGTGACGTCCGCACGTTGTGCCGCATTAGAAGTAGTCCGGGCGAAATACCATGCTTTGAGCTGGCAAAATTAAACGATTCCTCGAGGCAGAGAAAATTCCTCGATCATTTTTTGTAATCGAGTTACTCGAATTATTCGAGGAATCGTTTCAGCCCTAATTGTTTTAAGGAAGACGAATTCTTTTGGGTTTCTTTCTTTTTCTTTTTTTTTTGAAAAATGGTGCCGCAATAGACTGCCTTCAACAGGCAGTGCGACAGGGCTACTGTTTGTAATTTTTAATAACTTTGTCTTTTTCAAACACCTTGTCTCTGATTGGTCCCCAGGTACAGGAGCTCCACCCATGACTCCTCCCTCCTCCAGTCCTCTGGCTCCACCTCCAACAGGTTTGGCCCCACCCCCTCTAACACCAGGTAAGGAGCAGAAGAAGAAGGTGTTGTCATGACAACAAACTGGGATATTGACAGCAGACTCTTTGTTTCTCCTCTGCAGCTCGTCATCCTCCTGGCCGTGTGGCCACGCCCCCTCCCACAGTGGGACCAATGAGCAGTCAGAGAGAGGCTGACAGCAGCCAATCAGAAAGCGAGCCTGACATGGAGGACGTGATGTCGGTGTTGAACCGAGCACTCGCTGCCTGCAGACAGACAGTTAAAGTGAGACTTTTGTGATTAAATAAACATCCTGAAATTCAGTCCACGCCCTCTCAGGATTTCAGCATCACAGATTTATAATTAGCGCTGACTTTAAGTCGTTTCTTTTCCCCAAAAACTGTTCGCTCAGGAAATGATGATTTGTTCGGTTTGTTTACCTGGTGCTCCGCTGGTGGTACGGTTAATTGTATTATGTTTTATGTTTTTTATTTGTTTCTCTCTGAGCTAGTGGAAGAACGTAGATATTAAACACAAGAGGCCCCAGAACGAAGCCTTGAGGAACCCCGCAAACAGTGCTGTCTGATCAGATGCGTTTTTAATCAAATTAAAAGGGCTGGGTGATACAAAAATATATCTTAATATATTACTCCTCAATATAGATTAAAGTAGTGTTCAGTAAATCCTCCATATACTTAAACTACCTGTAAATCTTACATGAAGGCACTGACGCACCTTAAACTCCAGTTTCCACAAGTTATTTATGGAAAACCTGGAGAAAGTCCTGGAAAGTTATTGGTCAAAATGTGTGTGAACCCTGTCTGTTAATACCAATATGTGTTTGATTGACCTTTGACCTCTGTCTGTAGGATCAGGTGTGTAGTGACGTGGAAAAGAGGCTCCGCCTCCTGGAGGACAGCTGGAGGACAGGTCGTCTCAGCCTACCTGTGAGGAGACGCATGCTCACCCTGTCTCTGGGTAACTGATCTGTCTGTCCTCCTGTCTCAGCACTTACCTGTCTGTCCTCCGGTCTGTCCTCCTTTCTCAGCACTCACCTGTCTGTCCTCCGGTCTGTCCTCCTTTCTCAGCACTCACCTGTCTGTCCTCCGGTCTGTCCTCCTGTCTCAGCACTCACCTGTCTGTCCTCCGGTCTGTCCTCCTGTCTCAGCACTCACCTGTCTGTCCTCCGGTCTGTCCTCCTTTCTCAGCACTCACCTGTCTGTCCTCTTGTCTGTCCCTTAGAGCTGCAGGTAGGCCACTGGGACTCGGCTGATGAGGTCCATCGCTCACTGATGGTCGATCATGTGACTGAGGTCATCCAATGGATGGTCGGTGTGAAACGACTCATCGCAGAGACCCGAAAATTGAGTCCAGAACTCTTAAAACCACTTCAAAAACCTTCAGGACCAGCCCAGGACTCTGCAGGACCAGCCCAGGACTCTGCAGGACCAGCCCAGGACTCTGCAGGACCAGCCCAGGACTCTTCAGGACCAGCCCAGGACTCTGCAGGACCAGCCCGGGACTCTGCAGAACCAGTCCAGGACCCTGCAGCACCAGTCCAGGACCCTGAAGAACCAGTCCAAGACCCTGCAGAACCAGCCCAGGACTGTTAATCATGCAGGAATCTGCAGGATTTCTTTTTACATTCAGCACACTTTGACTCTTAAAACCAGAACCAGTATCTGGTGTCAATAATCCTCACATTCATCTTCACACTTCAGCTGAGGGTCAAAGGTCAGAACTGCAGGATCCAGTGGGCCTTGGGGGTTTCCTCAGAGACACCTGATGGATCCTTCAGCTCTGGGCCGGCCTGTGTTTGGCAGCTGGAATATGGACTCTGGACTCTCTAGACCAGAGGCTTTCAAACTGTGAGGCTCCTCTCCAGCGGGGAAAACCCCTCAAGACTCTGGTCTCTAGACTCTAAATTCTAGCCTCTGTAATCTGCACTCTGGACCCTGTACTCAAGACTCTTGATCCTATACTCAAGACTCTAGACACTGTATTGACGTTGAACTTTGGACCCCATACTGTAGACTCTTGATCCTATACTCAAGACTCTGGATGCTAAAAGACCCTGGTCTCTGGACCCTGTACTCAAGACTCTGGACTCTGGACCCTATACTGGAGACCCTGGACTCTTGACCCTATGCTCAACACTTTGGACTCTCTACCCTTAACCTGAGACTCTGGACTCCGGACCCTATACTAAAGAGTATCAGTGGCCTGTTTCTGGGTCTTAATGAATAAATCTCTCCTCTTTCTACAGGACGAATTTGTGTTTTTTTATTTGTCATGTTTCAGGGACCAGCAGAGACCAGAGCCCGACCCTGTACACCTGCAAACCTGATCCACGTTCAGTTAGCGGGACCTCCAAAGCAGAGCTGCCAGAAGACTCCACACAAGTACACCTCAACCCCAAACAGCACATCCTCAGGCATCGTCCTAAACCATGAACCTGATTCTGTTAATGCGCATCAGCCCTGCAGCACCCCCTGCTGGCCTCACAGGACCGTTTCACCATCACAGAAGACGTAAAGAATAAAACCCTCAGAGGAGCAGCTTTCCAACACAAATGACAACGTGGAGATAAATATGAGGAACGTTTGAAACATTTGCAGTTTAATTTTCACCTCATAGAAGTATTCCTAATTAACTGTCCTCAAATGATCAACGCCCCGGAGATCGACCCATGTGGTTTTTTCAGGGTCAAAGCCGATACCAATAGTTCACGAGATCCATAACTGATATTTGGAATTAAGATCAATTTACATTAAAAATTAAAATCTTTCTGTTGGAATTTGGAAGAAAGGAAACTGCAACACTAAACTTTGTTTAAATTTCTTTAACAAATGTTTAATCAAAACTGAAACTTCCTACTTCATATTCAGCAAGTTCACTGCAACGTTTTTATAAAGTCAGATTAAAAAATGAATAAACAAAAATAGCTCCCTGAGGTTTCACGGTAAAAGATCTGCACGCTGACACAACAAACAAAAGCTGACAAATTTTAACAATCACATAAGTCACGTGTGGTCACTCACTCTCCGATCAGCTGATTCTCAACAGCTGTGAGCTCAAACAGGCAGCTGCAGAAGAGACCAGCAGGAGGCAGCAGAGGACACTGAGACTCTGTGTGTGTGTGTGTGTGTGTGTGTGTGTGTGTGTGTGTGTGTGTGTGTGTGTGTGTGTGTGTGTGTGTGTGTGTGTGTGTGTGTGAGATTCTTAAAGTTTTCAGATTTAAGCTCTAGACATTTAGTTTTAATTGAGGTAAGGCCAGGGTCTGTTCTTTATTTACTAGAGGAGGAGTGAAGCTCCACTTATTTCCTCTTGAGCCTCCCTGTTGGTTAGATCACAGAAAATAAATTGCCCTAAATTTTTCCCAAAAATAACCACCAAAAATTATGGAAAAAAGTAAACAAAAAATTTAAAGGAAAAAAAAAACACTAAAAAATGTTAAAGAACAAAACTCACTGAAGATGTTGAAAGAAACAAAAAAGATGTGATTTTTAAAAAAAAGAAAAATAAGATTACCAAATTAAAAAAATAAAACATGCCCCTTTTTTATTTCCGTTTAATCACTCTAAAATTTAAAAGCCGAAAATCACCAGGAATTTACAAAGAACTATTTTCTTTAAAAAAAAGAAAGAAAAAGAAGAACTGCAAAAATCTTTAAAAATCACCAACAATTAAAAATAAAAGAAAGAAAATTTAAATTAAGTTAAAGATTTTTTTATGATAGAACACATACTGCAGCCCTGTTTACAAGGCTGTTAACTTTGCTCCCACTGCTCCCAGTAGTGCTCCCACTGCTCCCATACTCTCTGTGCTCCCAGAGCTGACCGATTGAAGTTCTCAGTAAAAAAGTGTAGATTTAAAATTTCCAGGTGCTGATGAAGATCATGTGACATGACCGAAAGCTCCAGGAGCCACTGAGTGAGTCCTCAGCGGAGTCTGTGACGAGCTGCCGTCTGCAGGAGGCAATTAGGAGTCGACTGATTTTTTTAGGGCTGATACTGATTATTGGTACTTAAAGAGACCGATAACCGATATTTTAATCCGATAAGCTTTTACATAAAAGCATTCCTCTGACACTTTCTTTGCACTTTCTAATAATTTCATCAACAATCGCTAAAATAAAATGCAGATACAGATAATCATCAAAACAACAAATA